>NC_141702.1:63664419-63891919 GCF_971803275.1 Cyanistes caeruleus
AAAGCAGAATTAGCACAGGTACTAGTACTCAAGTAAAATCCTGTCTTCGGGATAGTTTGCTTCCAGTCATGCCAGGCCAGTTCAACACAGATTGCTAGAAAAACACATCTTGAACTCTGCAGCAGAAAAACAGTGTGAAGAAGGATAAAATTGTTTTTACAGATGCCAGTGTTGTTTCCTGTGAATTCTGCAACAGGGGTGCGTGGCAAAAACAGCGTGCAAAATACAATCGGTTCTGACAGAAAAGGAAGCTGAATCCAGGAGCCAAGGATGTGCCTCAATTTATTATATTATTAACTATCAACTGCTAGATTTTGAACAAAATTGTTAAATTAGTTAATTTAAGATCAATTAAAGTGTTAACTAAGCAAATTGTTAGATTGATTTGAGCTAAGTCACAGTCAGAAAGCTTGGGTTTTCAAGCGAAGGAGAAGCTAGAGAAAGAGGAGACATCTCCTTTAGCCAAGGTTCTCAATCCAAGTCTCGTCTGTAAGAGAAAAGGACACTGAAACACTAAGGGCAGCACAATAAAGGACTTAAAGTTTCATTGTGCCCAATGGCAATGCTAAAGAAAGTGCAGGAAGAACAGATGTCTGAAACTTTTGGGAACATTAAGTCTGCTACAACAACAGAAATAAAGATGACTGCCAAAGGCATTTGTACTATTCCTGTAACATTAAGAATTAGGGAAACATCCTTCAACAAACTTGTTTTATCTAATTCAACTTCACTGCTGAAAAGCAATGAAGAAATTGTGTTGAAAACAAGTGGAATGTCAGCCCTACAGGTACAAACTGAAACAAAAATAATGAGAACTTCCTGCTGGTAAGTTAATATGTTCAATTTAATTTCTGGTGTTTCTGCCAGAGCTTGAACATCTTAGTCTTTTCAATTTTCTCTGCAAATATGTCCATATTCACTTCACATTTCTCAGGCACCTGCCACTTGGTCTTAAAATCCATCCTTCTTGATCAATAATTCAAATGTGATCTAGTTTGCAATTGTATTTGTTGTGCATATTTTGCTGTAAGAACTACTGAGGAGAAGACTGAAGTTTTGACCCTGTTGACATCACTTGCAAAACATTAATCTGTTTTTTGTCAATGTGACATTTCATTATTGAAGTGCATACCCTTTATTTTATATGTTTTCAGAATTAATAATATCTCTAATGCATCCTCCATTCAGCAGCTCTGTTTACTTCTGAAATAGGATGCTGGTGCGTATGAGGTAAGAAACAAGAGTTACAGCTGGCATATCATTTCCAAAATAAAGGGCAAGTCAATGTGTGTAAGATTACCAGAATTTGGGTATAATTAAATCACATTTGCTAGATGCACAACATGGTCACATGAAAAGGTTCATTTTTCCTTTTGGCACATCTCAGCTGTGTGACAGTTATTACTTCTTATAATTCAATATCTTGGAACATTTCTATATCCAGTGGATTTCTCTGTGTTCTGAAGATAAGCAGGTTTAGGAAAAGAATGAAACAATCAAGCTTGTGATAAGGGAAAAAGGGATTGGCCCAGTTGCATACTCTGTCAGAAAGTGGGATTCGAACCCTCTTGTTAGGATAGTGATCTGAATGAACAAAGAGTTCCTTCTGAATCTTATTCGAAATTCAATCCTGAGATTTAAAAGACTGATGGGGAAAGAGAGATGAAATCAGTCTGGTCTTCCTTTATCTTTTTCTACACTGTCAAAATACTGCTTTTGCCAGAAATTTTGTTTTCAAGAAAAGAATTGTTGCTTTGGTGCAGCTCCATAGGAATGTCTGGGCCTCAGTTTTATCTGCAAAATTCTTCAGTGCTAAGTGCCAAAATGCAAACAAGCACCTGAATAACCTTAAGGCTGCAGATGATTCCAATGGAGCTATTTTCATAGATGGTTCCTTAAATGACTTGACATATTAGAGCTCATATGCTCATCTGCACACAGTGGTTAGTTCCACAGATTGCACAAATTAGTTCTTTTTTTCAATTTTGCTTTTCATTTTTCATTATCAAAGTGAAAATCTGGATGTATCATAGGATTTTGCATGTGACTGCAGGGAGTGAGGAAAATTTACAGGAACCTGCAAAATTTCAAACTTGCACAGTTTTCCTGTTTAAGATGAATGTGGTGAGATTAGATCAAACTGTCCTCTCTTGGGTAGCTTTTATGATACATCCTTTTACTTGTGCCCTAGTTTGCCCAAGCCATCTGTTTTTTTGTAAAAACAATTTTGTGAAAACCTACTCTAGTATCATAATGAAAGGAAATTATATTAGATATCCATAGAGAATCCATCAAAAAGCACTTTAAATTGCCCTTGATTGTTCAAATGCAGATCAAACAGAGAGGCAGATGTTGTCTGTAGGATTTTTCCACAGATAGTGTAAACCCAGAAGGTTTAATTATTGGCTGTAGACCTGGCTTACATGCTCAGGTCCCCATTTCTTACAAAGTAACTGGTGCCCTAGAACCTTGCCCTCACAGGAGAACAACAAGTAAAATGCAAACATGAAAAATGAAGGAAAAATATTTCATAAAGTATTTACATGAACATAGTATCACAATAGTACATAGTTTTATGTATTTATATATATATATGTATATATGTGTATATATATATATATATGTATATATATGTATATATGTATATATATAGTATATATAATTACAAAGTATCAGAATTTAGTCCATAGTTGACCTCAGTGCAAACGAGGATGGACCAAAATTGTGTAAATCACAGTTGGGGCTGCACTGTTATTTCCAGTTTTTCATTCTTATATTTTCCTATATGGAATTCTCACTTCACTTCTGTAAAGCCTTACTGCTTTTTTCATAAGCTGTCCTGATTCTATCACACCCTGTCTTGACAAGCACATACAGGCTCATATCTGAAGCTTATACAAAATATTAGTGCAACTAGGCTTTTATCCCTTAACCCTTCTTCTTTTCTTCTTAAATAAAAAGACTTGAAGTAATAAAATCCTGCTGACATTAGGAAAATTAGAATAATGGAGATTTTCTAGGGCTGTTTTAGAATTAACCCTCAAAAGAAGAGAGAAGCAAGAACTGAGGTTCAAGAGAAAAACCCAGTCCAGTACAAAAACAGTATCCCAAAATCTACTTGCAGTCCTGACAGCAAAATGGCTTGGGGTGACTAGCAGCCAAATTATCTTTGCAGCCCCCTCCTTCATGTGAGTGTGTAGTTTCTGTTGCCTTGCAGTTTTTCAGTAGCATCTATACATTTTCTGGGCACTGGTTTTGAAATGCACCGTATGCAGAAGGAGGAGCTGCCCATCGTGTCTGCCTCCTACAGTACCCAGGGAAAGGACGTTGAAAGCAGAAGCCCAAAGGCCTCATTTGGCCCTTGTGTGACATGGCTGGTATCTTCATGGCAGGATGGGATGGTTGCCCACCCAAGAGGAAAATTTCCTTCTGCTTTATCCTACAGTCCCAAACAAGTTCCTAGCAAGTTGAAACTGCCACCTTTTTCATCTGTTTTTGTGTGGGAGCAGAGGAAGGTTAGAGATTTGGAGACTCATAGTGGTTAGCCCAAGAATTTTGCAAACAAGGATTTACTGTGTCAAGATTTACAACCTTCCTTAAAATACTCCCATGTATAATACACAGAAAAAGGGAGGGAATAGACACACCTATTTATGTTCATTATTGTTAGGCCTGATGCTTTGACACCAAGAAATACTCTGTGTTAGTAACAGGATGATGTGTACAAAGAGGTGAAACTTTACCGTTTGCCCTGGGTCACAGCACAGGTGAGGATCTCCTGAGTCACCAAGTGCTGTCTCTGGCTAGCAGAGAAAATTGCTTATCATCTTGTTCATTATCTTATTCCAGCTCTGCTTTGCCATCCATCTGTCATAGGGGGCTGCTCTGGAAAACTGTCTGAGGGTTAGCCTCTGATCTCCATCCAACACGTATTGCTGGCCAGACAACAAGAGCACCTAAACTTTTGGCACTGCCTATGGCAATATCCAGGGGCAGTACTGTCACCTCTGAGTGACAATGCTGAGCTTCCTCCAGCACAACTTCTTGTTTCAACCGCAAAAACTTTCATTTTGTCTGCTCAGTTCCTTTAAAACCATCCTTCCCCAAGCAGCAGACTGCGTTCCAAATCTGTGCTCCTGTCTCAGCTGCTGCCTCATTTCCCATGACTGCCACAAAGGGTAATTACTGTCATCCCCAGAAGTGTCTTGGGCATCCTTTAAGTCTCTCCTTTCTCTTGCCCAGCCTAGAGCACAACTATTCTCAGCTGGCCATGCAGCAGCCAGAATTGGAGCACTCCTCACCCTGGCTGTGTGAGCAGGCTGGAGGGGAGCCTTGCTCATTTCTGTGACAGTGCATGCCTAAAGAGCATCAAAGCCAGCATGGGGGAGCATTGCAAAAAAAAAAAAAAGGTTTAAACAAACTTTTTTGGTTCTCCATCTGCACAGTAAACACAAGTAAGGACACAAGAACTCATTGCTAAACCTCTTTTTTGCAGTGCTGAACTTGAAATGACATGTTCTGCCTTCACTTCCCAAGCTCCTGAGGGCACTTGGGAACCGTGGTGCTTGCAGGAATGAGTCCTTTAAAGGTTCAAAGAAAGTGGAAAGAATTCTTCTCCACATACATTTCCACCTCCTCCTGCTGAAGCAACTCAAAGCTTGCTCTGGAATCAGCAACAGGAGTGTAACTAACACAAAGAATCAAACCAGAATAGTTCTGAGGAGGAAAGGTGGCTTCAGGCATCGTAGTGGACTATCACCTCCTCTATATAATATTTGTTTACACAGAAGATTACACAGATCATATACAGTGTGTGTTTTGGAAAAGAACGCTTTGTACTAATGTAGTAAACATTGCTACAGCTGGTGTACCAGCTTGGATTAATATTGGAAATTTGGCATAATATTCATCAACCTTATATCATCAAAGCAGCTTCAGTCTGAGCTGTGTTTGTAGCTTACTGCATAAAAAAACTCAGAAGTGTGATATTGTTTGCCTTGAATGATCGATTCTTTAGGGAATTTTTTTAAAATTTAGCTTATTTTCATGAACATCATCCCAAAACAAAATACCTATTTCAGCTTCCTTTTCCTGCTGTATTTTTCCCCAAATTTTAGAATAATAAAATTTTGAAATGAAAAATTTGGACTTTTTTCCAAAGCATGTAGGCATGACATTTTGGACATTTAATTTTTATTTTCTAGTGCATGAAAATAGTAATAAATCACAAATTTGAAGGTTTAAAGAGATCTGAGAAGCTGAGATCTGATTTGATTTGTAGTGAGTAAACTATTTGCCCCAGAACTGGCCTGGTTCTATTGTAAATACAGTAGCTGCTTTGCTATTAAAAACAGTAGTACAGCTAATGTAAAGCTAATGTAATCCAAAGAGATTCTTTCAAGTCACCATCCAAACAGAGGCTTTGAAGGTTATCAGATGAGAGATCACAGAGGACTAAGCCAAGTTACAGATGACTGGGCTTGTACCAGGGCTCCTCCGCGTTTACTCTCCTGGTTTTGAGAGTCCCTGCCAAGTCAAACACAAACACAAAGACTTCTTGACAGCCTGTGAAAAACATTTTGAAGGCAGAAAAATGTAAAATAACACATTGCCTCCGCCTTATGTTCTTGCCACTGAAAATGTGACCTGTGCCTTACTACAGATCTACAGGTATTTTAGTTTTCTAATATAAGGGTGCTTCATTTTATCTGTATTAATATAATGAAAATGTAGGCTGGCCTAGCAATAAAAAAATGAATGAACTAACATGCAAGGGATGTTCAAAAATGAAGTGCTTGTGTTGTCAGTCTCACAGAGTTTTATCATCGTGCTTCCTTCTTCCCCCATGGCTATGGGAAGTAGGAGTATTATCCACCTCTTGCAAACAAAAATTACATGAATTAATATCCCTCAAAGGACAATTCCCATCAGGCTCTGGGACTGACAAAATACTATATAGATGCAAATAGTAGGCATCTAGAACATCTACTCACATGAAATTAAGCTCAGCATGAAGCAGTTAGTCTGGGCAACAGAAAGCCTCTCTTCCAGCTTTAGGGCAGCCAGTGCATTTCTACTGTCGCAAGAGATTAAGAAATACACTGTGCTGTCCTAAGGAGCTGAATCGGCAGAAAACCCTGGGCTGAGACGCTGGTGATGAGACATTCAGTATCAGTTCTTGGGTAGAAAATGCCCCTCGGGCTAGGGCTGGGCTGCTCCAAACCTCCTTGGCAAGGAGACAGGAGGCACAGTCATCCAGTGTGCTTGGTGCTGGGAGCAGCTCCTCTGCAATCGCTTGAGGGCATTGAGACAGTTGGCAGAGAAGCCATCACGGCACCGAAATTAAATTTACAGGCTGCTTTCCCATGGCTGTGCTGGGACATAGCAGGGTGCTTTATAATTATGTTTTAGGAGCCTCCGCCCTCGTGCCCTAATTTCCAATTAAAGTTGTACCCTTCCCAGGAGAGATTGCAAACATCCTACAAACAGGGGGAGGAGGCCAGGAAGGACCATTCTGTGACGATCAGTAGTAGACAGCAACCTGGAGAAATTACTTTTATGCCACAACTAGCAGCTACTCAGCTTCATCACCTAATTGATTTTCTCTTCTAGACTTACTGACTGTGTATTTAAAGCCAAAAGGAAAAATGGACAGTGGGTGGAATGGAAATGTAGTGGGAACAAAAGGTGAGGGGAAACAGACAAGGCAGCAAAGCAGTGGAAAAACTGCAATGCTTCAGTCTGGATGCTATTCTTATTGTCAGCCAGCTGTGACTGTCTAGAGTGAAGTGCTAGGCTGGATGTATCAGCAAGAGATATTATTTTACAAGTTTGTTTTCCTAATCGTACCTAGGTGTTAGACAGTCTTCTCTGTAGGACTCCTCTCTTTACCCTTACCTCATCTTATGTGACCCAGATACTGCACCTAGAAACCAATGCTATTCAGTAATTTGATCTTTTGAAAGATAGAACATCAAAACTCTACAATTAGTAATATTTTAATATACTTCTTCACTTAAGTTTTGTGAACAGTCTCCTAGTTTTTATAAAATTTTATAAACCTTTATAAACCTAGTTTTTATAAACTGAAGGTTTGTATATATTTTTTTTCAGGTGTTGGCAACTTCTGATTCAGATTCAGAATGTGTAAGAGCTACATTTTCATCTCCAAAAGTTTGCCAATAGAAATTTCCTGGCAGCTTTAAATGACCAATAAACTGTTCTGAATGCCAAATGGCACAGAAGAAACTTGTGGTTAGACTTGTGATGGAGGCTGGCAGCACCTGCTTTAACGAGGAAGAAAGGTGCATGTAGCTGCTAAGAGCCCTCTGATTTATCGCATCTGAGCAGGTCTTCCTCCCCTCATGGGTTATGTTACTTGGTCAGTAGGTTGCAGCTGTGCAGGAAACATCTCTTACCCAACACACAGATCTTCCTCTGACATTGTCTCCTCCTCCTCCTCATTTGCATGCTCATTTGCTCACAACTCTGCAGCATCCATTCTTTTCATGTGGGTTTAAATTAAGGAAAGACCATAATCTCATGAGTGCCACTTAAAGCAACAACTTTGCCCATTGTAATAATAATAATAATTTAGTATTTCCTATAGGATGTTAAAAGGATGTTTCTCTCTACCTCTGTGTAATAAAGAGTTTCCTTTTAACTTTAATAGTCCTTATTCCATCAACTGTGACTAACAGAATGTGTTTTTATCAACAAATATAATTTATATAATTAGAGATTTATGGGCTTGTATTAAACTTTTACCAGCCTGCTTCTGTTTCTAGGCATTGCAGTTTTCTTGTTTGTTTTTGCAGCTGATAAGAGCCTGTATGGCCATTAAAACAGAAAATGAAAAAAAAATCATATGGAAACCTTTCCCACTGGAAAAAGCAGATCTGGACAAAATAAGACTGTAACACTCCATTTGAAAACTTAGGCGCTTAATTATAATATTCCTTTTATCCTTGTGGAACAACAAAAGCAATGCTTAATGAGATTAAATATTTCATAAAAAAGAGGATTTATGAAAATCACTTCAGTAAATCCTTAGTTTATGTTTCTAAATAACTTTTCCTATAGCTTTTTTTTGATTTATCTCATAACAGATGGAAATATATAAACATTAAAACATAAAAAGTAGAAAAGAAATTTCTTCATTGACCACTGTCAATAAATGGAATTTTTAGGGATATTTTATGGAAGTTTTGATTCTGATGAATAATCATGACTTGGTTTTCATTAAGGAGCTTCTGTAGAGGAAAAAGTGAGTAAATGCGGAAAATATAAATATTCTTGCAACTGCAATGAACATGTAAAGAAATGAAAAGGTAGAAGAAATGTCCATCCTGGAGGGACAGTGAATGCCCTGTCCATTTGAAGAGTGAGGACCAAACCTCGAGCTCTGTCAGTGGGGCTGCAGCCTCTTTGTGTAGCTCAGACACTGCCTTAAAGCGAAGCCGTGCTCAGCACCATCTGCACTGCTTGCACCTGGCACATCCTTAGGTCTACATGGGGATAAGTCTTGGGACAAGGCTGTTGGGGACACAAAGCTGAATCCAGGGACAAAGCTGAATCCAGGTCTTCCTCTTTCTTTGGAGCAGGAGGTGTTGCAACATGACCAATTTCTGACCGACACGGCTGCTACTGCTGAAGATAATATGTTGTGAAGTACTGGCTTCTTCTTCAGTCCAGGGTGGAATCCATGACATTTCCTTTGCTCCCTGTGTAGTACAAGATGGATTACAAGCAAAGGGAAGACTATTAATTGTACAATTAGCAAATTATATATGTTGAAATGTTACTAATTTAGTAGAAGCTTTTATAGCAGTACAAACAAGGAGCCATTTCTCACATAAGCTCTTGCTCATAGCTCTTCAGGACTTATAAATGTTACAGCTTTTTATTAATGTTAAAGCTTTTTCAAGCTACCCTAGACTAAAAAGTGGACTGAGTAATTATCAGCTGCTCTGACTGGAAATCTTTCAGCTATCAATCAAGAAAGATGGGGGATCAAAGGACAAATGCACATGCTCTAGACAAGAGTCATTCCAGTTTCAATTAGTTAATATTAATCTACATTTTCATCTGCTATTGTCTCATTACACTTGAAGTCCTCTGAGACCAGAAACTCAGAACAACTTGTCCTTCCAAAAAATGACTTTTCCTAGGTGTCTTAGTGAAGAAAGCCCTGAAACCACACAGAAAACAAAAAAAAGGATTGGGAGGTTTTTTTTGGTTTCTTTTTTTTTACTTTCCTCCAGAAAATGCAGAGTGACTGTGACTGCTCAGGTCAGTAAGTGAGCTACAGAAGAAGAGACTGATGAGGATGCTGATGAGGAGGCCATCCTGAGAGTCTTTTCTAAGAAAAATGTGACATTGAGGGAGCAGTTCAAGAAGAGGATGAAATGGCAGCTAATCCTGATGTGAAACGCGAAAGTTCCAAATTTGCTCTTAATGTTATTTTTCAGTTGCATCTTGTTACTGCTGCAGTTTGATTCATGTGGGTGTACTGTGGGGAAAGATTTTAGTGAGCTAAATGTGCAATCTGGGATTTCAGTGTTATAGTTTGCTTCAGGAAAGTCATCATCTTTCAGCAGTTTGTTGTGGTGAGGGTTTAGGAGGAAAGGGAACCCATGGGGGCTTGACCTTAGCTATTATTTTGAGTGGGAACCTCAATTTTGCCTACATAAGGATATGAAGGATGAACAGAAAAGCATGTCCAATAACTGAGTGAGTGCAGGAACAGTGCTGGAATCTTCCACTGTCACTTACCTCCTCCAAACATGTTTCTATGTAAAATAGGGACAGCCACCTTTTGCAGGGTTGTTAAAAGGATGCATATTTGAAAGGTACACTGAAACTGTGGATGTTTTTTCAATTTAACTGATTTCTAAAGCTGGCAAACAATCTCGGCCTGTTGTTCCTCAGGATGCCACTCCTCAAACGCAACACCCAAGGCAACAAAACCAACACCCTGATTTGAAAAGAAAGGAAGAAGCTGCCTGCCTTCCTCTTAGTCCTCTCTGTCCTCTCATCCCAATTTGCTTATGTCAGACACCAATTGAAGCAGGTGAAGCAATACTGCCTCTTATGTCCTTTCCCATGTTTTAGAGAGAGCAATTGTGATAGCTGAAAATTATTTCATTAGGAGCATATTCAAAATAGCAAGAATATTTTCAATATTTCAACTTTTCTGGAGGGAGCAGCCTGAAAACTGTTTGGGAATTGTGTATGTTCTAGCAGAAACCAGCATCACTTGTTTTTGCAGACCTGGTTAAAAGTTCAAGCTCTTTAAGCTAGAGAGGTTGAAGCCTACCCCTCTGTGATCAGCAGCAGTGGTCCAGTGGCCCAAGGATGCCAGAATAACAATCCTTGTGGCATTAGCAGTGCAAGTGTTGTCACTCCCCTCCCAGTTTATGGCACAGCAGTGATTACTCGGGCTGTCTTGGAAGTTGCGGCGTGGCAGATGTTGGTTTGTTCTGGTAACTGAGCAACACATTGCTACTGCATGGGGGGATGATGAATCATGAGGGTGTTGTTCAGGCTTAGCAGGGTTTGGCTTGGGGAAAGCACTAAACAAGGAAGCCTTATAAATCCTGTACAGAGCCAAGAAAACACTAGTGTTGTTATTGTCAAGGTCAGGGATCAGCCTGTGCAATAAACTACAGTCTACTCACAGGAAAAATCCCCTGGCTTCACAGTCAGAGGTGCTGTGCACAAATTATATTTTGTGTGTTTGTGTGTGTGTGGAGATGAACATAGAAAGACTAACAGGATCCAGCCAACAGCTTTTGGCAGAACAGTATCTTTAATGGATTTTAGGGCTTCTGCAAGAATTAGAAGCTTTGAAATTTGGTACCAATTTGGGAAACATGCAGATTGCCTGAGAGAGGTTAAGCAGTCTATATGTCTGACTCATTTTCCCTTAATTCATGGATCAATGTTAGTGATCTCAGATTTCAAGACTGTAAGACTTAACACTACAGTCTTGCCTCTGGCATGCCACAACAAATAATGTTATTTTTTAATGAATAAAATGTCAATACTGCCAAACTCAGCCTTTATAGTGAGACTTTATATCACTCTTTCAACTTCTTAAATGCTTACTCTTTTGAAGAATTAACAGGAGAAAATAAACTGAAACAAAACTAAGCAAAACCTCTTTGCTTGTTCTAAATACTGTATCATCTTAAGGTGGGAAGAAAATGCTGCTCAGACTTCACAGCTTTTTTTCCATACTGCTGAGTTGGGGTCAGCTTGAGTTCTCATATAGAGATCTGGGCCTCATGATCCAACACTTTGCTGAGACCTCTTGTCCCAGAGAAGCTCACAAAGGCCTGGGATTTCCTCTCCTGGAACAAGCTGGGGGTGACACTGAGGATCAGGAATTGTCAGGAAGGAGGGATGAGTCTCCATTTATTCTGTAGGGAAGGGGCTCAGTCATTAGCCTCCAACAGACCTTGGGCACAGAAGGCCTGTAAAACAAAGGAAGAACTGAAAAGATTTGGTTTCAGTGCCTTCACTGGGAAAATTATAACAAGTCACTTGTCCTCTGCTGTTTAAAGTCATAAGCCGTAAGGCTGGGATAATTTTTTTCTCTAAGAGCTGAAAAGGCTGAGATCGATGGGGTGTAAAGCACAGAACTGAAAACTTCTTGCTTGAATTTTTAGGCTTGCATCCCTGAGAGCTGGTGACATTGCTGGATTCTAGCACAGCCACCTCTACAGTGCTCCCCAGCAGCTGAGAAAGCCTACTTCAACCAGGCTGCCAGGAAGCACAGCACTGCTAACTCCTGTGGGTTAGCATGTAAGTGATTCTGCATTTGTGGCCCCTGCAGCTTCTTGCAGGCCTCTTCCCAGTGAAAGTGAATTGCAAAACCCCCTCTGACTACATTTTATGGACAGCAGCTCAATGGTTCATTAAAATCTCCTTCTCCAGAGATGATGTGACCCTGCTTTCTTCAGCCAGAGCTCCATAATGTAACTGTAAATTAATCCTGCAGCCATGGACACAGCACAGGAGCTCTTTACTTTGGTTCCTTGCTTTCCACTCCATGGAGCTTAACCAATCTTATGGATGGAATTTCCCATTCATTCATTAAAAAAAAAAAAAATCCCCCAGAACCCACTGAGACCCCCTGCCATAGACATTACAGTTAGTAGGGGAGAGCACATAAAAGAATGAACAGCAGCATTCAGAAAGGCTACCAACACTTGCTGGCACTGATATCACCTGGTATAGGTACAAGCAACCTTAGGTGCGAACTTGTTATTAGAAAGGCCCACAAGCCAGCCTTCTGCAGCTATAACAGACTACCAACAGACCTATCCCACTCTGTTGATTTTTCTCTTATGACACAAAATAGTTAAAAGACAGGGTTTAGAAACACTTTTCACTAGGAAGACCCAAAAGTTCAGCTCCAGCTTACCATGCTCTGGAGTTTTTTGAAATTTATCCTAAATATATCCAGGTAAACAATAACTAGCTATGGGACTTAATCAGAAGGTACAAAGGATTAATATTTATTAATACTCTTGTACCAAGAAATTTTATCTTTCTGGTAGAAAAGTTCTAGGACTTTCAAGGGCTCTCCTAAAAATATCTCAAAAGAATCTCACGGATCTTACCCTTTTGAAACTGGTCTGGAAGAGGCAGTCTGATTTCTAGTTTGAGTACAACATCCAGAATAGTAGCTTCTAAAGTTAACTTCTAGGTATTAATTATCTCCTTTGGGCATTTTGCTAATTTTTGATTTGTTCTGATTTCTTTTTTACATTTTGATTTGCTTATTCAAACCATGAGAGAAGCTTGAGCCTTTCCATATCAGTGGCAAACAGGGAGAACTTTGCCCTTGTGACAGCATTTTGCAAGTAAGAGGTTAGTTATTGTGTAGGAAAAATAATAATTTTCTATGTAAAGCTACAACAACTCTAAAATTGATTGGTGGGTCATCCCATGTAAAATTTTGTTGAGGATCACAACTTTGTTTTTGATAAGGTGGCTGGCTGATATCTGAATTTATATTTTTCTCAGTTTTTTGGAAAGCAACCTTAGCTTTGTCTATTATTATCTGGCAATCTATAAGCATCTGCTCTCAGCTTGTTTCCCCAGTGGACAGGGCCAATTAGACCTTGTGCCTATAAAGGTGCACTGGTTTTTGGAAAGAGCAGCTGTAAATATTAGTGCAGATGGTCTGGTGGTCTTAGGGAGACTTTTAAGATTCTCAGCCCCAACATTTACAAATTCAATTGGAAATCTGGAAAAATTCCTAGAAGGTTCCAGTAGCCAGTCATTATTGAACTGTCTTATGTCCCTTTTGGCATTAAACTGAAGCAATGTTGGATGAAGAATTTGAAATAAGGGCACAGCATTTCACATGGATAAGGCTGAAATTCAGTCTTACAGACATTTGTATGTCTCTTGTTAATTTGTTTATTTTGGAGCTGATCATAGTTTATGAGCTGACAACAGAAAAAAAAATATTTATTTGAAAATAAGAGAGAAAACATGGATTTTTAAATAGAGATTTCCAAATTTTCCCCATTCCTATTCATTTTTAAGACAACTGGGCTCCCAGTTCCCTTCAGGTCCTTTGAGAAGCCTGCCTCCACTGCTACTATTTTAGACCATTCCTATATAATATTTGGGCCATCTGCATTTTAATTGTCTTGTAAGCTCTAAATATTCCATTCACCTGCCCTTATAGATGATTTTAGCCTTTTTCAATGGATATTTTCCTGAAACAGCTTACACTGAGTTTTTAATAAGAAATGTAGAAGACTCAATGGTATGGTGAGTTTGATGTTTAGGAGTAAATTTTGTAAACAGATCAGCTTTCATTGTTCTATAAAATGGAATTACTTCCTTTTGTGTAAACAAAATCACTTCTCCCATAGAGGAAAGGATGACAGAAATGTTGTGACAGACAGAGTGGCTTCTCTGCCTCCTTTGGTAGCACGTGGTTTTGTTGCCAGTGCCCAGGTTGCAGGTCCCATGACCTGAGTGTTTTTTGAACATGACCATGGTGATCAAGAAGGTTGAAAGTTCCCAGAGGCCTAAAACCTGCAAACAGAGCTGTTGCAACGTGTCTAAATTTGGTTTCATGTTGTCCACACTCAAACACACAGCAAAACCCCAGATGATTTGAGCCAGAAGCAGACCAACACACAGAGTTGTGATATTATCAATCAATTGTTTAGACAGACAGAGGTACAGAATCTCCTTATCTATGTATTCTCTGACACATTTTCCAGGGTAGATCAAAAGTGCTA
Source organism: Cyanistes caeruleus (assembly GCF_971803275.1). NCBI lineage: Eukaryota > Metazoa > Chordata > Aves > Passeriformes > Paridae > Cyanistes > Cyanistes caeruleus. The sequence goes on from NC_141702.1 coordinate 63,678,693, forward strand.
GACCTTCATGCTGAAACCAAGGCTCAGTTTCTCAGTTCAGGTTTCAAGTGGTTGTCAGTGAATCATTTAATGGACTGGCCAAGTCCTGTCATCATGTGCCACTTGGTGGGCACGTGTCCACATTGTTTACAAGATTCACACATTTGTAACAGGTGAGAGCATTGTTTCCCTCCTTCATGTCACATAAAAATGACGCTATTAACACATTTAGAGCTATTAAGCTCTTGCAGGTAAAGGAAGTTACAGTGCCATTCTACAATCCACTTTTATTCAGCAGATTAGAGAAGGGAAGATTCAGTTTACCAGACTTGCTGATGCAGAATGTGTTGCGTGTTCGTGTGTGAGGGAGAGTGACCTGTACAAACACAAAAAGAGTGATGTGGTCAGACTGGTGCCACCAATGAGCAGGTTGCACTAGGTGCTGGAAAGGAGTCATGCTCAACAGGAGTGCTGTCTGCACTATTTATCAGAGGAACAAACGTGATTTATGCAGTTTGGTGCCGCTGAGGTGAAATAACAGAAGTAAAAATCATAGAATCATAGAGTGGTTTGACAAGATCTGTTGGAGCAGGTCTAGAGGAGGGCCATGAATGTGATCAGAATGCTGAAGCACATCTGCTTGGAGGAAAGGCTGAGAGAGCTCGGAGAAGCTCAGCCTGGAGAAGGCTCCAGGAACATCTCACTGGGGCTTTCCAGTAGCTAAAGGAAACTTGTAAAAGAGAGGGAGAACAACTTTTACATGGGCATGTAAAGCTAGGACAAGGTGCAGGGTGGTTTTAAACACTGCATCTCTCTTGCCAGGTAGCATTTACACTCCCTCCTGAGGTGGGGACACTGAGGAAGAATGAACATAAATAAAACAGCAAAGCAAGAGATTGAAGGGATGTGCCCTGGTCTCAGAGATCAGCATGTCTTGCATGTCTTAGGGATTCTGTCTAAGATTCTGTCTTTTCTCTAAGCACTGGTTATACATTTAAGGACTGGTACATGACATGATTATGTGCATATATTTGTGTGCCTGGACAAGGGTGGTGATAATTCAGCTTCCTGGTTCTCTCCCTTCTCTGCCACATGAGCACCTTCATCACTGTGCTGCAGAATTGTCACACCTCTGCAGACCAGTGGGATGTGAAGTCATGAGACTCAGCACGAGAGAAAGTGCTATGGCCATGTATTTTGTGGGAGACAGCTGAACCTCAGGCTCCCTGGGCATTGTGACAACTCTACCTGCTGGAGCATGCCAAAAAACAAGGCACTTACGGTATTTAGAAACCTTCAGAAACAGAGAGCAGCTGAACAGGAGTTTGCTGATCTGAGCATGTGTGCTTCATTCTGACAGTGCACCATTTATTACCTATGTCTTTTTTATATCCATCTTTCTGCCCAAAACTGAGGAGAGAGGGAGACTATGAGTAAACTGCCGGCATAAGCAAACGGAAAGGTTGCAAAATTACAGATATAAGAACAAAATCACTTAACATGTTGTGCTGCCTGAACTGGGGATAAAGTAGTTACCTAAGTGATTCCTTTCCAACCAATGCAAGAACAACATTAATCACGTCTAATGATACAATTTCAGCTTGTATAGACACATTCTGGCTCCTGTCCAGTTACTGAAAATCTCAACCATTTCTTAACTCTATTTTGTTCAGGGAATCAGCTTCAGACTTCCCAAAGGCATGAAAGAAGCATGAGCAAACACTGTCTTTATTCTAAAACTGTACTGCCTTTATTCTAAAAGCACTTTAAGAACTGTGATGGAGATCTCCATCTCTACTGGATATATCCTCTCTCCTGGAGCAGGTGTCTCCTTCAGATACTGCCTCTGACTGGAGCTCTGTGCTAGTCCTGGGGCAAGGAGACAGTACCATTTCTGTCAAGTCCCTGTGGTGACAAAAGCCATGGACTTGGGAAGAAGAGTCACTGCTTGCGTGTTTGCAGGAGGGGCAGTGAGCTGTTAGAGACCCATGCTTATGGATGATTAACAAATTGTCTGGTAAGGCAGCATGGCATTAAGGAGTTAATCATAATCGAGGCAGAGATTAATATCTATTTGTAGAAACTCCAGGCAGCTTAATTTGCTTCCACTGGCTTTGAAACAGAGTGAATCTGCCAACTGAAGCCATGTGAAGCCTGCTCCACCCAAACTGGGGTGGTTTCAGACAGAAAGCACCTGTCAGTCTGCCCATCCTGCCTCGCCACATGCACAGAAGGCAGAAATCATGTACAGCTCTCCAACTCCTGAGCTGCTCTGCACTGAGGCAATTACCCATGATTATATCCTTGGTGGAAGCTGATGTCTCCTCAAATTGGTTAGGCATGTTCGTAGACTGAAGAAAAGATAAAGTGGCTGAGTGATTTGAGATTAGTCTCTGCCTCCCTTTGTTGGAACCATGCTCACAGCACGCTGCCTCGCCCCTGTGCAGGAGGGAGAACAAGATCAAAGGCATTTGTACAAAGAGTTGCAACTTCACATTGAAATACTGTTTCTTCATCTCACTTTTCTGACAGTCACACTCCACTGCCCTAACTCTGGACTTGGGCCAGACTCAGGAAAGGAACAAGGTGGCCTGGATTTGGCACTGGGAATTTATTTTGTGCCTGCACATCTCTTTGGAAAAGATTTGCAGAAGTGTGTCCACAGTAGCAGCTCTCTTTCAAAGGCCAGTATCACCAATTTGTACAGGAATTTATTTCTCATCTCTCCACACTGCAGGTTATAATAAAGGAGCTGATTGACAGCATACCACAGCAGTGGGAGAAGTGGGAAAGTACCTTTATGTTGCATTAGAAGCAACAAGGGTGGTTGAACCTGCAGGGGAACTTCCAGCACACTGGATGAAGTAACCCAGATTGGAATTTGACAAAAAACCTGGATTATTTCCTTTGCCTGGAGAAATACATGACGGTGACCCTAAGGGCTTACACCGCGTGAAAAGCCACGATCTTCCTCACATGGTTAAATCAGTCATTCACCAAACTAATTTGAATCACTTTTCCACGCAAGGGCTTGTCTGCTTTAGGACAGTGTCCTTGACAGACTTAATTCTGATTATTATGTTTGTTAGAGAAATAATTACTTCAGGCTCCCAGCTCAGAGTCCTTGACATTAGCTCTGATACAAAAGTGCAGAGAATATTTATGAGCAAACTGCATGCATAAATATACTGAAGGATTGTGAACTTATGTGATAGCTCACATATCACAAACTAAGCCCACAGCGACTCCATCACAGCCATCACAGTGAGGCACTCAAATGGTGAGCTGCACTTTGAAGGTGTCACAGACTGCAGCAAGTGCCACTTTCAGCTTTTGTGGAAATAGCTACTGAATTCTGAGAGATACCATGGGGAGATTTGCCATGCAAAATGACATATTTTTTGATGTAAGATCATAGAATGGTTTGGGCTTGAAGGGACCTTAAAGATCATCCAGTTCCAAGCATCCCACCATAGGCAGGGACACTTTCCACTAGACCAGATTGCTCAAAGCCCCATCCAGCCAGGCCTTGAATACTTCAGAGGATGGGCCATCTACAACTCTGAGCAAACTGTGCCAGTGCCTCACCACCCTCAAAGTAAAATTCTTCCTTATATCTAACCTAAACTTACTTTCAGCTTTAAGCCATTCCCCATGCCCTTGTAAAATGTCCCTCTCTAGCTCTATTGTAGGTCCCCTTTAGGTACTGGAAGGATGCTGCAAGGTCTCCCCAGAGCTTTCTTTTTTCTCTTTCTTCAGGTCTCTTTCTTCTGTTGGCTAAACAACCCCAACTCTCTTACCCTGTCTTCACAGAAGAGAGGCTCCATCCCTCTGATCTTCTTTGTGACCCTTCTCTGAACTCACTCCAACAGGTCCATGGCCTTCTCATGTGGGGGGCTCCAGATGTGGGTGTAGTACTCCAGGTGGGGAGCAAAGTAGAGGGGAAGAATCCCCACTCTGGCCTTGCTGGCCATGCAGCTTTTGACACAGGCCAGGACATGTTTGGCTTTCTGGGTTGCAAGCGCAGCTTGCCAGGTCACATCAAGCTTTCCATCCACCAACACCCCCAAGTCCTCCTCAGGGCTGCCCTCAATCCATTTTTAACCCAGCCTGTACCTGTGCTCAGAACTGCCCTGACCCACAAGCAGGACCTTGCATTTGGCCTTGTTGAACGCCATGAGGTTCACATGCCGAGCCTGTAGGGTCCCTCTGGAATTAGTTTCATACCTGCTCCTTTTTAGGTGACAAAGTAATGTTTCCCTTGGCCAGTGCTACCACAGTCGGCAAACCTTTACAGCCAAAGAAGCTGCCATAAAGGAGGCCTGGGCTGGGCTGGGCAGGGCCTGGGAGAAAATGCCTCAGTGGCCCAGGGAAGGAGCAGAGGAGGAGAGGAAGAGGGAGAAGGAGACGGAGAGGAGAAGGGAGGGGAAAGATGAGGGGGAGAGAGCGAGGACATTGCCTGCCCATCTCTGCCAGAGGGCGGAGCAGCGTGTTCTCCAGGCACTCAGCGCTGAATGAAGCAGCTCCCAGGCAGCTGCTGCCGCTGGCTCGCTGTGTGCCCCCCGCCCCTTCCCGCCGGGCCTGCCCTGCCGGTGCCCGCCCCCTGCCGGTGCCCGCCCCCTGCCGGTGCCCGCCCCCTGCCGGTGCCCGCCCCCTGCCGGTGCCCGCCCCCTGCCGGTGCCCGCCCCCTGCCGGTGCCCGCCCCCTGCCGGTGCCCGCCCCCTGCCGGTGCCCGCCCCCTGCCGGTGCCCGCCCCCTGCCGGTGCCCGCCCCCTGCCGGTGCCCGGCGGCGCAGCAGCCGCGGGGGCCCCGGCCCCGGCAGGGAGGGGCAGGGCCGAGTAGGGCGCGGCAGGGCCGGGCCTCGCCAGCCGGGCCCGCCTCAGCACCGAGGCAAAGGCGGAGCAAAAGCCGGCATATGCCTTCCCGCTTCGGGCAATCGGCCGGGGAAGAGCTGGCCCGAGGCTGGGCCTTTCCCACGGCCGCAGGGCAGCGGGCAGAGCTTTTGGCTTCCCTGTGCAGTGTTAAGCAGCACGAGGGCCCGGGCAGGAGCAGCTCCCACGGGCGCGGGCCGGTGGAACCGCGCTCCTTCCAGGCAGCCACTGGGCTCCCGAGCGGCCATCCTGGCTTCCCTGCCCTCATCTGCCTAAAAGAAGGGATTAGCAGCAGCCAGACAACAGCTTGGAAACTGCCTTGTCCTCTTGATAGCCACACACTACTCGTACGAAACGTGGGACGCGGTCCCAGGAGTACCTTGGATTTAAAGCCAAGCCTTCCCCAGGTGGGGACAGACGCGTGGATCGGTGACCTCTCCCCAGGATGAGGGAGATGCCGTAGTCTGGCTGCATGTGAAGAGCCCAGCAGCTGAACCCTGTCCTCAGAGGAGCTGTGGGCTGTGACACCTCTCACTGTAGCTTTTCAGGCTGTAGCTTTATTCAGGAGGTGAGCACACACTCAGACACCTGTGGGGTCAGTGCCCAGCCAGCCTTATAATGCTTGAAAGCTCAGTGACACTAAATAGCACAAAATAGAAGAACTTTCAACAGGAAGGCCCTGAATCCTTCCTTCTCACTGGAAATCTGGATGTAAGGATCACGCTGTACCCGTAATACGTTCTTAGGATTGTCGGATGTTCTCAGCTCAGTATAATTTGTTATTTCCCATTGCAGGAATAATATTCACACTCATTTGCAATCAAAGAAAAGGCTGACAGTGAAACAAATAGCTGATGTGATACAGGAGGTTAAACCAGGGAACTGGAATGCTTCCTCTGAGCCTAGATTTCTACATTCTTACAACCCAAGTAATCCATATATATAAATCCATATGTATAAAGCCATATGTTCTATGTTAACATGTGCCTGAAAGGGCTTGTCTTCATGATGTGTCTATAATCTGCTAAAAAAGGATTTGGCTCATTAGTATGCACCCATATTAAAATGCTGATTTGTTTCTCTAGACAGATTGCCACACAAGGTAGAGCAAACTGCACTGGCATGAGAATACACACATAGCTGCTAAAAGTTACTCTGTTTAATTTTATTTTTGACACTTTAAGATCTAGACTGCAGTGCATGTCCCTGGTTAAAGCAAACAGCATTAAGAGATGGAGTGGGGGGAGTCCTGCCTCCTTTCACGCGTTGCTCGGAGGTGCTACAGCTTTGTAGCTCCTAAATAGCTCCTCCAGCACATAGGCAGTGGAGCACTGGGGGACCTGTGGCTGGGCATAGTGATCACAACTGCTGTTCCTTTTCTCTGGCTGAAATCCACCCATTCCTCACACTGCCATCCTCTGCATGGTGCGTGGGCATGATTTAATTACTTGTCAGACATTTCTGCAGTTTCTTCTGCAGCTCATTTTTATTATTTCGTGATTTGACTATTAGCTGAAGAGTAAGTGTTCCCACATGGCCTGTTTAGGATGTGTGAAGCAATTTATATGAAATAAGGCTGTTAAATACTTGTGTTCTTTTTTATTTCAGTTTTTGTGCATTTCTTTTAAGACTCTCGAGTCAACATTTCTCTGAACCAAAGTGGAAATGCTAAAATAGCCTAGGAATTTTTTTAGAAAATAAGTAACCAAGTATTTTATTTCGGAAATGAACCTGTTATGTGTGAAAGAAAAGGATCAAATGTACACCAGGATGCTAAGTTTTTGTGTATGGGGTTTTTATAGCTATGTGTTCACATAAATACTGAATTAATCCAAGAACTGTTGCCATTTCTGTCAGGCATTACCCATTTGGTATTGATGGACCTTCAGTCCCTCGACCTTACTATGGCTCTTTTTTAAAAGAAAGTCTGGCAATAGCCACAAGTTGAGATGGCCGAGTGGCCAAGAGGGCCAAGACATCCAGGTTGAAGACATCCTCTGTGTGAGGTACGAGGAAGGAAGTTTTCTGTGCCATTCTCTTGGTCTTCTGTTGGCACGGCTCTCTTTTGAAAACGAAACGAGCTGTAGCCACTAGATGGCTGTATTCAGCAACAAAAGGCCACACGTGCCTTCTGCTATAACCCCTATCAAGGCTGCAGTATCATTTTCTATAAAATAAATTAGTCTTTTCATGGTAAAATTAATGTGGACAGGCCAAAGAGGCAACCCACCCTGACGAAGTTCTTCACAAAACCAGCTGGAGCAGGACAGCTTGGACAGCGTGGAGCTTGAGCATGTAGGTCCTGAGCTGTCCCCTAATGCTAGACTCAGCCTGATTCTAACAGAGGCAAGGATGACATTTCCTGCCAGAACAAAGGGGAGACACCCCTGACCCAGTCTGAGAAGCTGCTAGAAATCCCAGATATGGAGCACCGGTCTGTCAGTGGCTATGCCAGCCATGCTTCTGGATGGCAGAGGAAGAGTAATGCAAAAGTATGATATCTCTGCCCCTTCCCACAAAGAAGTCCTTGGATGCCAAAAGAAGGCTGTGGTGGGTTAATGTTGGCTAACAGCCAAATACCCACCCAGCTGCTCACTCCCTCCTTCCTCCCCTCTTTCTCCTGTAGGACACAGGGAGAAAATAGAATGAGAAAGATCATGGGCCAGGATAAAGACAGGGACAGTGCTTTCCAATTGCTGTTCTGGGCAAAACAGACTACTTAAGGGAAAATCAGTGCCATTTATTGCCAACTAAAATAGTGAAAACAAAAAGAAGAACGTTAAAACAACACCCTTCATGTCCACTTCTCCAGTCTCAACTCCCTCAATCCAGACTCTTCTACCCACTCCAAATGATGCAGAGTGGCAGGGGTGGATATGATCAGTACAGAGTGGTTTCTGTCTGCTGGTCCTTCCTCCTCACACTTCCTCGGCTCCACTGATTTGTCCATGAACTGCAGTTGCTGTCAGGAAAAAAATCTGTTTTGATGTGGGCTCTCTATCTACAAGCTGCAGTCCTTCAGGAATATTCATGTTCTCTAGTGTGCATCCTCCATAAGCTGCTGGCCAGATGCATGGGCTCCCTTATGGAGCTCAAGTATTCCACCTCTGCCCCCTTTCTCTGACCCTCATGTTCCCTCTGCTTCTTCTCCCTCATTTTGCCTCCTCCTTAGTCTCTACTCCCTCTAGAAATCATGGAAAAGAAATACCTAGTCTGTCTACTTGTTATTGAACCTTCTGTTAATGACAGCTGTGAAGGACCTGCCCTTGGGTGCACTGGAAAGGGTTCACAACATTTCTACAGCCTTGGGAGCAGCCTGGGCACATCTGGAATTTCTTCAGTGCCTCTGCAAGGGTGTGCAGAAGTTGTACTCTGCCCTATTTGAAAGGGGAAATAAAACATGCAGAATAAGTAATAAACATTGCATATTAATCATTGGCTTTTTTCTATTACAATTTAAAAACCAAATTCTTATGTTAAAAATCTTAGAGAAAGAAAATTTAAAATTACTAAGAGAGGCTGAAGAATTTCTTCCACAAAAGATTTTGAAATTTTTTTTATTGAATATTGAACTTGCCACCAAAGAACTCTATATAATTGATAAAAATTCAGTAGAAGAAATCTAGGTCTGCAATTACTCTAGCTCAGATTCACACAGAAATTTCAATTTAACAAAAATCTGTAGTTTCAGTGTTATTTGTTTTAAGTGAGAATTTTAAGCAGATCATCTGATTATGTCATGAGTTTCTCACTTCCTGTGAAACAGTATTTTGGCAGAACTGTCATGGTATTGTGAATATTGCTTTGATATCATTGCTTCTTTTTAATTCTGAAGTGTTGTGTTATGTTTTTTTTCAGCCACTTTGTATGATATTTACTTTTCTAATGCATTTTCTTCCTGACTACCTGCTTTTTAGAACTGTTATGATACCCAGGCTGATTTCACAAGCAGAATATGGAAATCTGGCCTCACAGACAGATGAGGAAAATCCGTCATTGACTTCAGTATGGCAAGTTTTTTCCATCTATGATTCCTTGAACTGTCTCATTCTTGGTCAGACAACTAAATTACTTGTTTTAAGGATTTTTTTTTCCCTTGTAAAACAGCTGTTTTATTTCTACATAGATTAGAAAAATATGAGTAAGGGGTTTTTTTTGTTGTTGTTTGTCTTTAATAGAAAATCCTTAACAGTTCCTTGTATATTTAAAATGTGAAAACTGTGGGTTCATCTTAGAAAAGGAGCCAAAGTTCAAGCCAGTTCTGTCTGAGCTGAAGCAATGCTGCATCCCAGTTGTCAAGCATTGAGATGAGTGACCAGTGATAGGAAATTTTTGCTTTTGTATCTGTGTCTGATAAAATCTTTAAATTAGGTTCCTATTTCCTAACATAAAACAGTGACATGTAAGCAGTAAGCACATCACAGGGTTAATCACTGGGGTTTTCTGGAAGAATAATGTGGACCACAAACCTTCTCTGCCCAGCAAGGCTGAGCTGCAGAGTGGGAACTCTGATTTGTGCTGCCAGGGTTAAGAAGAAACAGTGATGGAGAATGGCAGGCAGGCCAGGCAATAGCTACTGAAATAACTGTCCCACAGACAGGGATTGGTGTATCTTGTTGACCACGACAATTGTCTTCAAAATCTTGTCACAAATTCCCTGATGAAGACAACCTTCTGCTACACCTTTTCTCACCTTTCTCTCACCAGTAGTGAGATGAATCTACATTACTAGCTACAATATTCAAAATAAAACTACTAAGGTCAGCTGAAAGTGTCAATAATGAGATTTTTCTGAGGGTGAAGTAGTTTAATCAAAGTTTAACCTTCATCTTAGTCTTTCAGTAAAAACAAGACTCTTTCTCCAGGGTGTATCATCTAAACTGGCAACTACAAATTTATTTACAGAACTTAATCAAAATTGTGCAAAACTCTTTCAAACATTTATCAATGTCATGCCAATATAAATCAGAATAAATTTCAAAGTATGCAAATAAAATGTTACACAAGCATACTCTAGAGACTTTTCTTACCCCAAGTGGTGATTTATTAATTAACTTTTTGTCCATTTCTGTCAATTGCCAGTAAGAGTCCTAAGTTCTGTCTGTTGTTTCTAGTAACAGGAGCAAGACTCATGCAAATTTGGAGATAACACATAGTTGCAGCCTTCTAAAATGGGGAAATGATGGATTTCTTAACAAGCTGTCAAACTAATCTTGCATCTGTTTAGTCAGTCCTGGATGAAACTGCCCATTGTGACGCCAAATAGAAAGTGAGTTGTGATTATGAGCCTCCCTTTAGTGCTCGTCAGCTATGAGTCTGTTTCTGGCCATCTCCTTCTCTTATAGAAACATCGTACCTTCAAGAGGTGGGAGTGATTTTTGTTTGCTGCACCAGCACTAGAAGATGGGAGGGGGTGTGCATATATAATAGACATTTGTATAGAATATCTTAAACACCTGATCTAGTGTATGAAAATGTTATGCAGATCAGTGTTACTGGGAATGCTATTTAAAAAAAACACCAACAATTGAAGCATTGACAGGTTTAATGACTTGTCTAGGTTATATAAGAAAATTGTGGGAGAATTAAAAACTGCCACACATCCTCCCAAACTCACAAAATCATCTTACTCAAAGACAGGCCTCTAGAAAGGATTCATCTAAATGCTATATTCCTTGGAAACTAAACTCCAATGCTTATTTCCTCTCTCCATAAAATGAATAATTTGTTCACCTTTTCCTTCTTTCTCTCTGTGGCTTAAAGTTAAAGGGGCCACAGCAGCTGTAGCATGGTTCTTCTGGGTACATACTGCTTGTTCTGCATTGCTTTAGCAGCTGTCATCAATACCCATCAGCAAATGTTCATATGAAGTTATTATTATCTTGTTAAAAATATGACACATAACCTCAAGGATGAACACTGATGAAAAAGCAAGCTGTCAGATACTGATTCAAAAGGCTCAGGACTGCTCATCTGGAACTAAGGGTGCCACAAGGTCAAGTACTTCCCCTTATTCAACCACACACAATACCCCTGTATTGTGCTGCTCTGTATTTGTAGTTTTAAGCATTTACTATCTTTGGTATTGGATTGTTCCACCAGCAATCAAGGTTTGAAGTGAAGGGGAAGCTTTTTTGGAAAGCTTGTGGTCTTAATCCAGGCTTGCTTCTTGAAACTAGATTTTAAGGATGGCAGTGTAAGACTTCAAGCTGCAAGTAAGGCCAGGTCAGTTTCTGCATAGTTTTCTGAAAGTGGGTGAAGGTAACACCTTCCTAAGGAAAAGAATGTCAAGCTGTAAAACTGCAGGCAGAGAGGCAGAGTGTAGCTGTGGGGTTTTCTAGGGCCTTCTTTATGGAAGAATTGAAGTGTGTTGACAAGCAACATCTTACCTGGCTTGTGATACCCCTTGGGACAGTAAAAGTATTAGTGGCCCTTTGGGTCATTTCCAGTCTCAACACTGAAATTTGCATGAAATTTAAGAAGAGATTCCTCTCTGGTCTTCTCTTTTTGTTGTTTTAATCAATGAATGAGGATGCTTAGGTAAATGTTCCTTCCTTTGCTGCGCTGGTAACCCAGCCCTCAGAGTGATGGGTTTGAGCCTGAGGATTTCCAAGTGGCTCTGCTCAATGGGAAAGCTGTCACTGACTGTCTGCCTCCTTCAAGCTGACCACAGTGCAGTCTGTAAATTAGGTGCTCGGGGAAGTATGGGTTGTTTACCTGATTCATATAGAGTGTATCATCCCTCTTTTTTTTTGCATTTAGAAAGAAACATGGGTAAAATTTCTCATGAAGCTCTGACGATGAAGCTGTACCCTCTTTGCTGTATCTTGCTCATTGCTGTGGTATGTGAATATTTTATTGAGCTCGATAATGCATGGATTAATATCATGTTTTATTGAGCTCTATAATGCACTATACTACTGGAGCCTGTGATATTTTCCTCTCCTTTCAGCAGATACTGGAAAGACATGGAGAACTTTATTGAAGAGGGAGGAAACATTTACAAACAGTAGCTATGTTACTTCTCAAGCCAGGAAAAACAAAAACAAAACAAAAAAAACCCCACCAAAAAAACCCCAACAAAAACCAGAAAAAAACATATTTAAATGTCAGGAAGTGGTTCTTAAGGGAATAATTCTCCCAAGGACTTGTGCCACTTTTAGCCTTGACCATGTAAGCAGAGCACAGCAGCTCTCGAAGGACACGTGTGGGTCACTGGCTCCGTGGGGCACGTGGAAACACGCTGCACAGTCTGAGTGAAGAGGGAGAGATGGCACCTGCATGCCTCAGGGGAGGGGATACCTCAGAAAAGGTAGGTATAGAAAGGGTTACAGACGACTAGATTGTTTCTCTTGGAAGTCTAGAGAATTACTTCTTTTGTTGCCCATTATGTAGCAAAGTCCCCTGTTTTTTTACGATTAGAAATAAAACCTCGTCTTGTGCCAGAGCAGCTGCAGTGCTGGGTGTTCTGGCTAGCAAGGGACAAGGTGAAGTACACTCACATCACGTTCTCTGAAGCACAGAGCAGCGGGGCAGTGCGAGAAGCAGCCCTGCCTTACCCAGCTGAGATGGAGCCCCTTCTGCCTGTCCCATGTGGGGCGAGGGAATGGATGCAGCCCACCTGGAGCCAGCCTTTCCGGGGGCCTTTGCATGGCTCTTCCCAGAAGACAAGCATGCCTTCGGCCCTTTCCACTGAAAAGAAGCCCTGGGGAGAAGTACAAATGGCTCAGCGCAAAGCAAAAGATCGGGTGTGCTCCCAAGCGCGTGGTGAAAAAAAGATACAGCTGGGTAGGCTGCTAATCCCTTGGTGGAAACATTCTTAATTATGCAACAGGCAGCCTTAAATAACCTCCTAGAACGAAGGCAAACGCTTCTTCCCTTTTGATGCCACACCTTCTTAAAGAGGGAGAGAAGCGCTGAGATGCAGTAGAGACGGGCAGCCGCTGTGAAGCGCTGCGGGCTTCCCAGGGCGGCTGCGGAGCGCGGGGTGCCCCAGCAAGGATTGGTGCTGGAAAGGCGGTGTTGGGACAGGGCAAAGGGCTCATTTGCAGAGGGGAAGATGAAATGCGGCAGGCAGGCAGGCAGGCCAGCTGCTGGCCAAGCGGGCAGGAGAAGGCTGTGACAAGCAAGGGGAAGGCAAAAAAAGATAAGGCTAAAAGAGGAACTAGGAAGGAGAACCTGCCCACTAGGAAACTTATTTTAGCTGCCAGTGTGACAACTCTCACTGCACGACAGCAGCTGTGCCGACCACGGGCACTGCCCTGATGCCTGAGCCGAGTCACCCGGCACAGTCTCTGCCACTGGAAAGCACCATCAGGGACACATGGTGATGCCAGAGCAGACGGGAGACCATGCACACAGCAAAGCTCTGGGGCTCCACCAGCCCCTGGAAGACAGTGGAACAGTGGGAACTGAAGGCATCATTGAGGACACCAGATGAGTGTGCAGGATGTGCTGCTCCAGCCTGCTTCCTGTTTGACATCTTCTGGCCACAATCACTTTTGAAATGTATGAAAGTACCTGTGACGCTTTGAAAAAATATGACAATATTTTCATGTTGCTTTGAGAGATGTGGCTGGAGATAACAGTGTATCTAAAACAACTCATCATGAACTGAACTAAAGAATAATTGAGACTTATGTATGAGTGTTTCCACCTAAGGTACACAGAACTGTGAAAAGTACTTAGATAAAGTGTCTGAAGAACTAGAACTACTTTCACATGGGAAAGGAAGAGGTTGAATGAACCATTAAATACTTCCAACTTAGATTTTCAGTAGAGAGACTTTAAGGAGGAAAGATATCACCTAAATTTTGCAGAATTTGTTTTTAAAACATCAGTCTGTGGAAATTCTAGACTCTGGACAAAAGAAAGCGAAGTGACAGAAACCAGAATAAACCACACAGTCTAACAAAAAGCTGCACAATCTACTAAACCCTATCTTGTGATGACAAACCATGTGAAATCTGTGCAGATAAGCCATCACCAGTGGCTAGATTCCCCTGTGTCTTACTGAGAAGAGGTGGGGAAGGATATGCATAATTAATACCCAGGGGAAAAGTAGGGAACATCTGGTGAAGTAATCCCCATTACACTCAAGTGGGTATTGATCAAATGAAATAAAATATGCTTTTGTAGCAATATTTCTCTGGAGAGAGTCCAAGCAAAGTAGCAGGGGAGCTGAGATGTGGCCTGTTGGAACATCGTCCCACCCATTGCTTCATGCCTGGAGGGGCAGAGGAGGTGGGACAGGGGGAGATCTGCTGAGAGGGGTCCACGTACTGCAATGCTGATGGGTATGAAGGCAGACTCATACAGTATGAGTATTTAAGGGTAAATTTTTTAATTAAGATTTTCACATGGTCTTTGATTAAGATAGAAGAGGACTAATGTGAATATTTGAAGACTGGAAAAAAATCACCTGCAAGAGAAGTTTCTGGGTGTGGTGTGACTTATCTTTTCCTGTTTCTCACTGTTATTCAGTGAGATGATGGCTTTGTAATTGAAATAATCTTGACATGATAAACTTAGTTCTGGTGACAAGATAAATAATGGTGTAAGCAAGACCTCATTTTCCTGTTACTGGTTTCTTTGGTTAAGTAACTTACGTTAGTTATGGAGGAAGGCAAGGTACAATGCAAATATACCCTGTCCTCTTATCCAGCCTTTCAGTAATATTGTATTGTGCCAGGCAAGGACTTAAGGTTTTTGACATTGACGTTATGTACAATGGTGTTGGAAAAACCTTGTGTTGCTTTGACAGAGATAACTTTACAATGATAATCTGCAGTCTGAAAAAAACTCCAAAAAACAGCATAGCAACAAAATGGTCTGCTTTCTCTTTCTTCACCCTGAACAGAATTTTTCAGGAAAAATTACTGCTGCAAAATGTTGCCTCTTAAATCTGTAATTACAGTTCTCTTGAAATTTCAAAGCCTGGAATTATTTAGCGCACAGATACCTTGATTCAGTTGCTGTGAGCAAGGCAAAGAAAGAGCTTTGCACCTTGGTCTGCCCGAAGTGACTGGTGCAGTGTAAATGTGTCCATCCACATTCATGCCTCCAGCTCTCTACACAATCTTTTTGAAAAGAGATGAATGGATGAACCAGACTTTAATGGCAAAAAAGCTTGTCTATTTGTGGATGACTGGGGCAATGTCAGTGGTTAGAAACTAAGATCTAACTCATGCTTCACTGCACATTTTGGATTGGGGCGGATGGCTGTGTTGGGCAGGAGAAACATTGCTGAGGTGTTCCTTCCTCCCATGCTGGAAACACACTTGTTTGGGGACTTTCTGAGACGTATGCTTTTAAAATTCACAGAAAATGTGACAAAACCTAAAAAAAACCCCAGCAGATTCAGCCAAGACTGTGTTTAAGGAAGCAGCAAAGAGACTTCAAGAGGTTTTGTCATGTACCTTAAAGACCCTGGGCTGTTATTTTGTGTGATATGAGGGGAACTGATGGGAGCTTCATTGAACTTGGGGTAAAAATAGGATTCAATGAGCTGACTTTCCCAGTTTTGTATATTGCTTTGACCCCAAGGGGAATGCTCTGGCTCTTGCATTCAGGGATCACTCAGGGTATTACAGGTATGGATGCCCTGACCTGCCTGAGTACCCTGCCAGGAAATGCCTCAACTTACAAACATAGGGACTTCATAGTAAAGTGGCAGTGCTGGTGTCTGCTGGCATACAAAATGCATGAAGATGAGTTAAAAATGGAAGTCCTGCTTAGAAGGACCTCCTGCTTCCTGGATGAGGAAGTTCCTCACATGGAAAAAGGTGAGGTGACCGGGTGCCAGGTGCACAGAGGTGTGCTGTGCTCTCCCAGCACCACCACACTGCCCAAACAGCTGGGCGCTTGTATGGACCCCCAGCTGGTTCACCCAGATTCTGCCCAGCACTCTGGCCTGAGTCAATATGTGCTGTTGTTGTAACTAACTCTTTTTATGCAGGCAGTATGGTAATCTCCTGTGGTCACAAGTGGGAAACCCCCTCTTTGCATACCACCTTGTAAAAGCACCTCTCATGACTCTCCCCAGAACAGAGCCTCCAAAGGGGAAGATTCCTCTTCAGACCTATCAGGCATGAATGTGATGAAGGAAAATGTTCCTGAGGTATCCTTAGTCCTCCATGCTGCAAATTAAAGTTCTTGGAGCTGAGAATAACAGGGAACTCCAAAAGGATGTTTCTCTTGAGTTAAAGTCTTAACAGACTTCCCTTGGATTATGTCCAAGGCCAGCTCCAACACCAGCCCACCACTGAGTGGGGCTAGGGTGTGTTTCTTTCCCAGAGAAAGAAATATCCCCTATAAAAGAAGGGGTTTTCTTTTCTCTTCTGGGGATGGGCTTTTCTACGCTCTGTCTAGGTGAGCTGCCACATATCTCACCTGCTCTATGGCAGCACCATGCCTGGGATCCTGACAGGAAGGGCTGCTGATGGGACTCATGACATTTGAACACAGCCTGAATCTGGGCTGAGCTCACAAAGAGTCTGTGCTGGACAAGGGGAACCTAGCCACCTGCCTCAGCATTCAGCAAGCATATAGACAAGTGTAGGTGTAGCCATACTGAATTCTAGTCACCACAGAGCACCCCATAGCATAGTGGCTGATGCTTATTGCTCTACTAAAATTGTCATACTTTATTTATTTTAATTAGAAAAATAAAAATATTTAATTTCTTCTTAAGCTTTTTTTTTTTTTTTTTCTCATTCTGCATATAAGATAATCCAGTAACTATTTAATTCTCACTTACATGGCACTTTTTCTTCTGGTAGCAAATATACTTTACGTTCTTTACTTGTGTTTCTATTAAATCTTAGTACTTTTTTTTAATTAATGCTGTGTTCTTAAAAATTTGCAGTGATCTGATGGAGGAAACTAACATCACAACATTTTCTCATATTGTGCTTGCAGTTCATTTACCCCTGGTACAACACAGCAATTGTGTAGAATTAAAAATAAAGAGCATCACATTTTCCAGACTGAAGGAGCAAAATGTCTTCCCCTCAGCTGTGCTGGAGCAGCTCAGCAGAGGAGTTGCGTGGAGGGTGCAGACATGTAGGAGTAGGGAACTTTTCCATTGCCACATAATGCCAAAACTTGACAGTTGAACCCTAAGCAGCACCCTGTGTGTCATCCATTTGTTCTTTTGACATCTGACTTGTTTACAGCATGAAGATGTCTCTCCCACATATGGGGATTGAAACTCCCTGAAGTCTAACTTCAGATGCCAAGAGATAGGGTGGTTTACACCTTTTCCACTGAGATAGGTAAAAAAATTTTCCCTAGTATGAAACTTTTTCAAGGGTTTGATTTTGCTTGTTTTTCTTGTGGATTAGATAGGTACACTGGGTATACTGAAGATTAATGACACTGGAGAGCATTTATACTGTAGGTGATCTCCCTACGTAAATTTTTGTCTGAAGTCAAAACTTCTTACAGCTCAGAACTGAAGGTCGATGGACTGCGTAAAATGATTAAACCTTTTCAATGAATTCTTCTTTATCAGAACATGAATATTAGTACAAGGATGACTTTAGGAACATTTTGTATATCTTCCCAAATCTGAATTGTGCCTGCATGACATGGAGGGAAATGTAAAAGCAAGAAAGGATTTTTATAATCAAATTAATATCAGTCATTGTCCTTTAGAGATAATAAAATTCTAAGCATAGGACAAAATGTTCAGCAAACATCTTGATTCTGTATCTAACATTTCCCTTAAATGAAAATATAATGGAAATTATTGTTCATATGTGGTACAAGTAAATAACATCCCTTCTTCTTGAATGCAACTTACACCCACAAGTCCTACAAGAATTGCTTGAAGAAGAAGAAAACAGCCAGTGTCATTCCATGTTAATTATTAGAAAAAAAAAATTCTTTAATAAACTGATTCCATGCTTTGCTGGTGTCAATTTCTGGCCTGGTTCATAAAAGCAAATGCATAGACTTTTGTGAGGAATTTGTTTTGGTGTTGTAGAATTCTTGCACAGAAATATCTAGAAACTCTTGCTGGTAAAAAACCCCATGCCCATTAAACTGAGAACTGATACCCTGGCATAATTAGTAATATGTTTGCCATAAGAAATCTTTACCACATGATTTCTTCAGTTATTTTCTGCAGAGATCAGTGCCAGATTTGATCTCATTCTACATTTTCATCTCTGTCCAGGAAGGAAATATCAAGTCATTACTTGATATTTTTGGTACAAACCAAAGATCCCAAGAAACTGGGAAAAAACTAAATATGAATGAGGAAGAGGAGTCAGACAGCATAAAATAGCTGGATTAGCAAACTAGACCTGCTGAAACAAATGCACTTTAGTACAGGAAAGTACAAAGTGGGGTATTACATCCTGAGAGCAACAAAGAGAATTGGGGGCACAGTGAGAAAATAGCACAATATGAGCTTACAGTTTTACAGGGGTAAAACTGTTTAGGGAAGTCCTGGTAAGCTAACAGAAAAAGTGTTTCTTGCCCCTGTATTTCTCATTGCTGAATTTATTTTTTTTTTCCCCCATGCTTAGAATTTAGTAATTCTAAAACTTTTAACTGTTTCTTGATAGGTCTCACTAAAATCACAATTTTATCTTTATTAAGAATATTTTCCCACTACAAAGAGGGTGTTTATCCCTTGATTATGTCAGTAAGTCAAAACAGAAACAGATAAAAGCCAGCTAGATGAACTTCTCACTTCACTTCCTTGTTCATGCCACAGTGGTTTATTCTCATCTCCCTTGATAACCTTGAAAACCTCAGAGTAAACAAGTGGGTCCTCTATTTGCCCCAATTTATAACATTAATCACCGTGTAAGCCGGATACAAATTCCCTGGTACATCTCAACTGTATTATGATTCAAATAAGCTGAACACTGATCTGCAGCCAGCTGCAAGTGGTGTACAGAAAATTGTGACTCAGTACTTTTCCTTGTTGTTTGAAAAAAATTCAGATTTTTGTTTTTTCAGAGAAGAAACCGATAATGGAGCCAGGTAAATTTTTGATGCAATTCCATTAACTACAGAGGAAAACTCTATTTTCTTGAATGCATTATTAATGCACATAGAGGATATACTGGTTTTGACAACTGCCTTGCCATTAACACTTATTCCAAACAGCCCTGTCCTGAATACACCTTCATTTGGTCTGATTTTCTACAATGACAACATGTTTGCCCTGAACTAGGAATTTTTTTGAGAATTCAAATACATTTCTAGAACACTGTGAAAATAACCAAGGGAATGGTAATAAAACAATGGTAATGAATAGTAATTCATTAATATTTAGGTGTTGTCCAGTTCAGAGACATGCATGTGGTTTCACATGCTCCCTTTGGACAAATTTAATTTTGATTCCTCTATATCTCATGGAGTACCTGAAAGAAAACAAGACAAAGTGACTTCTGAAAAATGGAATTGTCTCCAAAAAGTGAGTCTCAGTTGATCCCAGAGTTATGGGATTGTTAGTGTGCAGTGAGTACATCCGCAATGCAGATAGAAATAATTACTGTAATTTACATATCAGACCTTTCGCCTCAGAGTGCCAGTGCACATTGTAATCATCAATTAATTTAATCTCATAACTATTGAGGAGAGCTGAGTGCTATTTCTCCAATTTTATTCCAGATTTCCGGATATTCTCCAATTTCCAGATATAAATGGGAAAAGTCAGAGGTTAATTTCCCAGAAACGCAAAGCATTTGAAAGCGTAACACACATTCATTTCAGGATGTGCTCATTGCCATAAGTTTTGAGTGGCACTGTCATTTGCTGCATCAAACTGATTAGTCAGGAATGTGTGTTGCCTTGATTTTCTAACTTTCTCCAAGAGGAAACATCTCCTTAGAATTGGGTTGTGAGATTCAGCTCATCAAACGAGTCACCTTTACAGTGTAAATATCTGCATCTGGACTAATCACCTGGACACTCCTGGCAGTCAGGGAAGGGTAAGACAACCGAGATGAATTCCACCCTGCGTGTCTGCACCACAAAAGCGGAATACCAAAACACAACCTACCCCAGCTGTGGTCATCCACTTACCCTTGATACACAGAAATTCACTGGAAAATATGACAAAACATATCCAGGGGATTTCCACACAGCCCTTGATGTTATCTCTACTGTTCTAATTCAGTTTCAGAATAAAGCACTCATTTGTGCTTTTTCTTGTGTCTACTTGCCTCTGCTTCAACCAGCTCAAAACAAAGAGATTTTAAACATATACTGGCTCCATGTGCCTATAAACTCATCATTTTCTCATTTTCATGATGCCTCTGATGTCCTGTGCTTATCTTCCATTTACTGTAGGCTTTTCTGGATTAACTTTATCTGCTGATGACATTTTCATCATTAAAGAATTAAAATAGAGATTTAGTCAATCTTTTATGCATTAGCAAGTATTTTTAAATAGTATATGTCTTTTTGGCTGGGGAAAAATAAATCACAATGTGATCTAGCTGAACTTTCTCTGGAGCTGAAAATATTGAGTTACACCCTGAATTACAGCATATATTGTAAATATCTGTTATTAAAAACATAATTTAAAATAAAAGCATATTTAAAAGATTAAGTTTAAGCTTAAAATAAAAGATTAAGCACACCTCTGGCAGCTATAATACAGATATTATTACAGACTGAGATTTCATTATTGACAAGAAGAAAAGAGATACAACTGCTGTGTTTGCTGCTGGACTTCGGTGAGAGCTTCATTTGAAGTTTACTGTTAACTCAAAAAGAATATACTGTGAAATTGGGAATGTCAGCACTTTGCAGAGCATGGCCAGACTTCTGCATTTCTACAGATAAATCCATTTTCAAGACAAAGAAGGCAAGCATAAAGGAGGAGCCTTACGGACTAGAAATTTTCAGGAAGCTGTATTTGTGACCCTCATCTTTTGCAAAGCCTCAGGGAATAGAAGAACATGATGCCCTAGGAGCTGGCTCAACAGTGGGAGCAAACGAAGATGCACCTAGACCAGCATGATAGTGGGAAAACAGTGAAGCAGAAACCTCATTGCACTGCAAAATGCAGTCACAGGTACCTTGGGAAGTTGGCTAAAGCTGGAAATGCTGTGTCATCACTTCAGCACATGAAAATGTGGAAAATACAACAGAGTTCTGTACGTTAAAGATCATACTGCTCCTGATCCCAGCTGATGGCAAGTTTCTCTTCTGGGAGGGGAAAGTGAGCTTGTATCAGAGGATAGACATGTGGCAATGATATAGCTCAACATTGTGGATGGAAGTCAATTTACAGTGTGCAGGTGCACAAACCAACCAAATCCTCAGAAAAAATCTTACCACTCTGAGGAAAATTCGGTGTATCATGGTGCTCAGGGTGGAAAGCTGGTGCAGCCCCTTTGCAGAGGAGATGAGCAAAGATAAAGGTCTGATGCAACACCAAGCTATCTGAACTGAAAGCTGGTTAATTAAACCATGAAAGCCCGGTGACAAGAAATTCTACCTTGTTAGGTCCTCTTTGCTGAGTGCACAAAAGAAAAAGCGAGAGGAAGAAATTCTGGTGATGAATATGTTAAATTTGACATTCATATAGACTTAGGTTTGGCTGGGCCTGATGGGGTTGAGCTACATGTTTGGTGTGAGTAATGCATTTTGAACTTTAATGGTGCACATTTCTGATATGACTCAAATGCACAGGAGTGCCAGCAAGCACCGCAGGCTTTCCTGTCTCCAAGCACCTGATCTGGCACCAGCCTTCAAAGAGAAGGGCTCTGCCAGGGGTTATCGTTTATTGTTCTATCACAACTGCCTAAACTTCCCTTTTTAAAAAAATGTCTCTGGAAATGATGACTTTTCCTTTAGGCAAATGTAGGCTGATCTAGACATACCCATGACTGTGAAAAAGCTATGCAATATCATTTCCCACCAAAAAAAAGGAGCTTTGTCCTCATTGCAGGTAATAAATTACAGGATAAATAAACTTTAATCTATCATGCTGAAATATCAGTTCAGCTACTTTTGTTGTCTTTTAAGTAGCAGTGCACTCAGGACCACAGCAAAGGCTAAAACACCTAGTTCCCATTAAACTGTAGCAATCCACCAAGACATGCATCTATTTAAATGCAATGACTTTAAGAATGAGGCTTGTTCAGGTAGGCATGCCTTTGTGGCATGAGGGTACCAACAGCAGAAATTTAAAAGGTGCATCTTTTCCCTCCAGAATGTAGAAAAGGAAGTAAGAGACTATTTTTTAAACGTTATCTAACCAAATTTCCATTGTATTTATTCTACAGAATATCTCATTACTCAGGGGCTGGCTGAACATTGGTCAGTGGTGAGCAGTATCGTGCACCACTTACTTTTCTTAAGTTTTATTCCTCTCTCTCTGTCTTTATTTTTATTTTTATTTTTATTTTTATTTTTATTTTTATTTTTATTTTTATTTTTATTTTTATTTTTATTTTTATTATTATTATTATTATTATTATTTTGTTTTTTGGTAGTAGCAGTATATTTTATTTTGTTTCATTTATTAGATATTATTTATTTGTTATATTATTAATCATTTGTTTCACTGTTCTTATCTCAACCTGTGAGTTTTAATTTTTTTTTCTGATTCTACTCCCCATTGTGAAGGTGTGAGTAAATGGGGGTGCATATTTTCACTCCAGAACATATAAAAGAAATAAGAGACTATTTTTGTACAACAGCTGACCAAGTCCCCAACAGAACACCTGAAGTAAAGTTGTAGAAACAAATTGAATTATTACAGCTTTACATGAATACGAATGTTACTGGACTTTGCAGCAAGACATTTATCCAGCAGTTTACACTCTTCTCTCACCAGTGTCAGGCAACAGGAAATTAAATGAGTCCAGTAGAAAATAATGTTAGCATGTGGGATCTCTGAGTAGACAATCTCATGCAATGTCATACTTCATGCCTTTACCAAATTCTGCCCCACAGTGCTCAGCAGCATATCTGACAGAGGTCAGTAGGAAAAGCATTGTTTTCAAAGCACAAAGCATCAAACGGAGATGTGCTCCTCTTACCAGATCCCCAGCTCACTGGCTTTGCTTTACATTGTAAATGAGAAGGGGATTTTGACTCCTTCTTGTCTTGTCATGACAGCCAGTAGTGACTATTTTAGAAAACAGTACTGGCTGGGAGCTGGACTAACTCATCATGTGCATTTCTATGAGCTCATATGAATCCCTTGACATCAAGCCACAAACAGAGAACAAAACCTAAGGTTCCCCCTTCCCTGGTAATTTACCAGGGGAAATCTGAATTCCTGCCCAACAATATGAATGTGTACTAGAGCTTAACCCCAAAAAAAAACTTCATCTGGGGGAAAAAACAGCCAAACCAGTAACAAAAAGCATAATTTCTGTCAGAGATCAGGGGTAGTGGGAGGGAGGAGAGTTTGCATTCGTAACATTCACTTTGGTGAGGCTGGAGGAGGGGGTAGTCTGGATATCATGCTGTAGACTGTCTTTCAGTATTAGACAGAGGGAATGTTTTTTAAAATTAAGATTAGTACAAAAAGAAATCATCATAAAACTCCCAAGCAAAATTACCTGCTCTTATTTTAGATTTGTCTTTGACTGACAGTACAAGAGGTTTTTTAGTATAGATATATGTATACATACATAGAGGCTTTTTTCCAGTTGACATTCATCTTGACAAACGGAGATGTAACCACATGGGGCTGACCAGGTTTCCTGCAGCAGCTGTTTGGTGGAAAAGGGCTGCAAGAGCCCTTGGCAAGGGTGCTGGGCTGCCTGGGAGGCAGTGGGTGGACAGCCATGGCTCTGACCAGACAGCAGCAGCAGGCAGCTGCTGAACATGGGCAGCCTCATTGAGCTGGCTTGACCACAGCTTGAGAAGTGATAACATTTGTGTAGGTGCAGGACTGGGCTCTGAGGTACATATGTGTGTCCTACTGCATTGAACAGCTAGATCAATAACCCACCTCTGAGAGCTAGAGGCAGTCTTTTCCAAAATAACCATGCATGGTCAAGGAAAGGGGAGTTAATGAAACAGCAGTTCAATTAAACCCCTTGTCTTTCTTACTACTCAGGTAGAACAACCCTTCTGAACCAGGCAAGGGTTGATGCTAAAAGTATTTATCACTGATGTGGGAGAAAGGGTTAGCACAGAAATATGACTGAACAAGTTTAGTTTAGTCTATTGAATCTGTTCCCATCAGTGACGGGTTTGCTGCTCTGTATGTCAGATGTGGTGCCTAAGGAATGGACCACTCCAGTGTACTTTTAATTCCAGATTTTAAAGGGCCTTTGCAGTTTAAAATAATCTGAAATTATAACTTTTTTGTGTTGTGGTTTTCTCTTTTGGTGTACTTATTACACTACAACCTCCTACTCAAGTATGCAGGATAAGATTATGCAGCCACTCCTCCCCTGTGGCTCCCGTCTGAACGAACCATACATTATATCACCATGATGAACTCATGTGCACAAAATTATGCTCAGCATTATTTTTTGGGGGGATTTATACCTGAAACATAGTCAACATCTACACACTAGGAAAGTCTCCATGAGTCCTCTCAAATACTGCCTTCAGCTCCAAAAGTCTTTCATCACCTCTGTCAGTAAAATCTCCAGGTATCTGGAGGATATCTGTGGTGGGTCTGTGTCCCAGACTGCACAAGCATTTCTGCTGCCAAAGTCTCAGCAAGGCTGTCAAACCAAGCATCAACCTGGACACATGGACTGCCAGGTCTTGGTTCTACCAGATATCCCTGCCTACTCATTGCCTCCAAAAGACAGGTAGAGATGAGCAGGGTAAGTTTATAATTTTTGTTCAGTAGGTTCACTATCTTCTTGACATAGCTGCTCAAAAGTCCCTGCCGTGCCTGTTCAGAAGAAGAGCTGAGCATCCAGTATCCCAGTCCCAGGTGGGAAAAACACCTCAGAATATCCCAAGAGTTTTGATCTTGTGAAGGGGGCCTATTTTTGTGTGTTTATCCTGATCAATGAACTACCCTTTCTCCTATGCCTATCACTGGCAGTATAAAGGCCACAGCTGCCAGGTAAGAGTGGTTTAGCTGACTTCAGACACTGAGGAATGGGGTGGTAGAGATTAGGACAGTCTGCAGCAAGTGCAGGGACATCAGGATGAAAGACAGCTGGCAAAGCAGCTATCAGGTCAGTAGCTCAGTGTTAAATGTTTCAATCTAACACAGCACATGTTGTTTCATGATCCCAAACCTGTTAAGTGGCCTAGTAGTTTGGATCATGCCAAAAACTTGCCAGGCAGAGCACTGAAATATCAAAAGATAAATCTATGCACTCTCTACACTGAAAATGTACTAAGTGATTTCCTCTTCTCTTTATCATGTTATCTGTAAATTGAGTGGTTATATCCCTGAGAAATCCAGAAACATAGATAATATTCTGATCATCTTATATTCATCTGAAGTATCCCTTCCCCAAATAAAATGAATGTGTAAGCCTCTACAGAAATCCCTTTCTGCACTATATTACAAGGAATTCCAGTATAATATAAGTAGTCAATAAGCCATTTGTTTTATATTAGGACTGTTTAGCCTGGAGAAAATGCTCTACAGCTTCATGAAGGGAGGTTGTCTCCAGGTTGAGAGTCAGTCTCTTCTCCCAGGTAAAAGTGACACGACAAGAGTAAATGTCTTCTAACGCACCAGTGCAGTTTCAGGTTAGGTAACAGGAAAAATTCCCTCACTGAAATGATTATCAGGCATCAGAACAGCCTGCCCAGGAAAATGTTTGAGTCTCTATCTCTGGGAGTGTTCAAAAAGGGTGTATATGTGGTACCTGGGGACATGGTTTAGTGGTATTAGGTTAACAGTGGACCTGTGATCTTGGCGATTTCATTAAATCTTAACAATTCTATGATTCTCTACTAGTTTTGCCTTTCTGCTAAGAAAAAAATCTCTAGCTATCAAATATATGTGTCTTAGAAAAGACTTAGAAAAGCCTTCCTTCCTAAGTGAAGTGGTCACAAAAAGGGAGACTCCAAATAAAATTCTCTCATGCAGAACAGGAAGGAAAAATAGATGAACTTGAAGAGCTGTCTAGGCAAAGAGCAGAAAGCATCAGGAGGGTCAAAATCCCCTAAGGACATAAGGGAAATACCAAAGTATTAAAAAAAAAAAAAAAAGGCCCCACTAGCTTTAATGTTCCCACACAAGTAAATCACAAGAGATAGGCTGGGCACTCATTTACATGGGAGCTTCAGAATGAGACCAGCTTCATGTGACATAAGGGTTATGAGTAATGGGCCCAGAAAACAGCAACAAGAATCGGTGGGATCTGGGGCATTCGATCAGAAACCCTTCCTCTCTGCAGAAGTTGCAATTAACAGCAAGTGGAGTAATTCAGCCTCCTGACACTGAGGAGATGACATTGACATGATGGAGGTTCTGTCTTTCCAGTGAGCAGGGGCTTGTGGCTGCTGAGAGTGGATGCCATGAGCTGCCTCCATCTGCTGCTGCCTGGCTGCAGACATCCCTCCCAATCTCTGCCTGCTCTTTCACCACTGAGGTGCCTGCCTGGTGCAAATGAATCACAGGGACGTGTGAGCTGCATGAGCTGTAAAGAAAGGGTGAGGTGGGTATCTCTGGTCGACAGAGGCAGATTCTGTAAAAGAGCAATATACTGCAGAGAAGAGGTTGGTAGGTCTAGCAGGCTCTGATCTGTGGGATGTAGGCTGACTTCCAGGTTTTATGCTCTGAAAGCAGAGGTAAGCTCTGTGAGTGCAGAGGGAGCTGGGCTATGGATTAAAGATTTAACCAGGATATACAGCAACTGAGCTGAGAGGTCAGCCTCTTAGGAAAGTGTCCTCGACTGCACAGGGATGTTTGCAGCCTTGACTCATATTTTTCTTTCAGGTCACGAGCAACACCTACGAGCCATGATAGTCTAGGCAGCGGTCTGAAACACCTGAGTGCCAGTACAGGAGTTACAGTGCAGAAATCCCCTGGCAGGGAGGCTTGGTTGGGCTGAGCTCAGGATGAGACAAAAACACTGCTTTCATGTAGTTTTTCAAACAGCAGTTGGCAACTTGCTCTTCATGAGCTACTGAGCAACTCTGATGCCAAGGCTTCCCTGCCGTCCCTGGCAGAGGGAAGGTTGTAGGCCTGCTCTGTGCCTTTGGGGCTGCACACACAGCTGTGGAGGCTGGGATAGTGTGCTGCCATCACCACCTCCCAGGGTGGCACTCAAGTACCACTTATTGGGAATTCCTGGAATAATGGATGGGTTAACACAGAAAGCCAAGGCAAGTCAGTGTAGCTTAGGTTTTGTTGCAGTCTGCTCCTGCACCATGCATACTCTCCCACACTCCTTTTTCTGGGGACTGAAAATACTCTGCACCCACAGGAGCCAACCCCTTATGCCCAGGTCCTTCAACAGAACCAAGAGGCCTTCCTGAGAGAACAACCACTTACAGCAAGTTATCACCTCTTCAAAGCTGTATCATCTGCACCAAGGAGCAGTCAGTAACATGCTGAATGGTACTGCTGAACAGGAATGCTTCCTTCAGGGGGTGTCCCATCCTCAACTGCGCTCTCTCACATGGATATAAAAATAACAAATTCAATCCTTCAATAATTTATTTCTTTTTACCAGAGAAAATTTTTCTATTATACATTTAAGTTTGTAACTTTCAACACTAGAGTAAATAGATGTAAAAAAAAACCTAGCTGTGCAAATTTCAAATTGCATTGTTTCAAATAATATAAATACTTTAATAAAACATACGTTCACATTAAGGTTCACAAAATATATAAAATTTAACAGAAATAAGTCATGAGTTATTTAATTTTTTTTTCTTTTTAGTAACTGGGTTTTTTTTAGTAACTAGAAAAAGAAAAAGCTTCTAAACTTGAGAAGCAAATTAGAAGAGGTATCACCTCCAAAATCATAGCAGCAAAACAGATGCTGAAAACTTAAAAGGTGTAAAAGGAGAAGAGAGAAGCAGGTAACAGGCACAGTGGTAAAGCTGAGGTTGCTAAAGAAAGTATTGCAGGTTGCGAAGTGGATGCATAAACTTCAGGAGTAAAATCTCAGCTCTGAAGAACTCTTGTTACTCAGCTCCCAGCTGTTTGCATGGTAACAGAATCACATTAAGGATGACATAAAGTGTGACAGAAATGGGGAGGGAGGGTATGAACAGCACACACGTACTCCTGACAGTTGCAGTGCAAGAGAGACAAGAGTCAATCTTGTTTCAGAAGTGAAGACAAAGGGCTTTGGGGTTTTTCCTGTCTGTTGGAGGTAATTCCTTCCACTCAAGTGGGAAATGGCAGGATTCATTTTCCCCATCACATGCATTTCTTCTGCAGCTTCTGTCTTTCCAGTTGTCTTGGGATCTGGAGAAAGGGTCTAAATGCTGGGTAGGTTAAGCATGTTGAAGCATATGGAGCAGACCAGTGCTGGTCTTGTTTCTGGCTGTGGTTTGCTGAGGGCTCTGCAAACACAGAACTGCTTGCTGTTGTCACCCTAAATCCCCGTGGGAGCTCCTGCCCTGGCGAGCTCTGTAGGAACAGCAAGGACACGGGCAAATCAAACCACTTTTCTTCAGATGCCAGCTGGAAGTTGTGCAAGTCTGTCCTGGGTAATTCCCATTCAGGAAGGACTTGCCCCTGACTGACGTATGCAAACACAAAAAGGTCCTGCACCTCTGACAGTAGACATGGCTCCTTGCCTGGGAGAGGGGATGTATTGAGAAAGAGGCAGAACTGGGAAGTTCTTTGGATTCAAATGCTTCACACTTCCTCCTGGGAAGTCCAAGAATTAAATATGGCATTG
The DNA here is from genome assembly GCF_971803275.1 of Cyanistes caeruleus. Taxonomy (NCBI): domain Eukaryota; kingdom Metazoa; phylum Chordata; class Aves; order Passeriformes; family Paridae; genus Cyanistes; species Cyanistes caeruleus. The sequence continues at coordinate 63,707,320 of NC_141702.1, forward strand.
TAGGAGCTTAGTCATGAACAAAAGCTCTGTGCAGAAGGCAATGTGACGTTCTCAGCAGTCCTTGTATGCAGTGTTTAGAGGAAGTAGAAATTTATTCCCATTCTTGGGAATAAAGATGATCTGAGCAGACAGCTTATGTTTCCCCCCACCCTCCCACTCCCAGGACTGTTTAAGTGTTTTGGACGTAGCACCATTTCAGGGAAGGAAGTAGCTAGTATTGCTTTCTTGTTCCCCACTAGCCATAGATCTGTTTGAACTGGTAGCATTCATTGCAGTAGCCGTTGCACTTGGCATTGCCATAGTGGTCACAGGCAGGGGCTCGGCAGCGTTGCTTGGGAGGCTCCTGTGCCACCGGCTCCCTGGCACTCCTCGATGGTGGCAGCTGACCAAGGCGCCGGCACTCCGGGCACAGATCATCACTTCTGCAGGCCACGTTGTTTCTACACGAAGCCACAGAACACTGTCTCTTCTGGGTACTCAATGCTGCTCGCTGCACATCTCTGTGCTGCCCTGTTCTCTTAAAAAGTATTAAAACACATTGTCAGTCACTGTGCCGGTAGCACAAACATCCTTTCATTTCCTTTCTAGTCTGTTCGTGGTTTGTATAGGTAACCACTTGGGGATTGTTCACAGGTGCTCCTAGAAAGTGCAACACCAAGAGCCAAGTTGAGTTTTACCAAAGAAATTCTGTCATTTCTTAGGAAAAAATACTGTTTTTTTTATCTTTGGCAACCCTTAGTTCTAAAAAGACCAAAACAAACCAAATTGAAAAAAGCCTTATCTCTGTGATGGACTCAATCAAAAATGCAGCTTGAACCCCTTGATACAGCTGCACAGCTCAAAGGGTAAGAATGAAAATCTCTGCCCAATCAACAAAATAACCTAGCTGTTGGTCCAATTGCTTCCACTGAAATTGCTGGCAAAATCCTAGCTGAGGTAAAACAGAGCATGGCCATAACAACCCTAAACTAAGAATGACTTTTTACAGCAGAAAAAAAAATCATATGCTCTATGCTCGTCTTTCCATGATAGTTAAGATGCAGTCATTTGAGGATTTTCTAGTATGGATCCCAAGCTGTTCCCACAAGGGAAGAACATGCAGTGCTAAACAAGAGGAAGATTTTGAGAAGTTCACACTTACTTCTGGCTGTCTCACCAGCTGTTCTTCTGTCCTTCTGGCTTCTTGGAATCGTTGGTTCTGGGCTATAATGAAGCAGTTCTGGCAGTACCCCTCGAGCATGGTGCTGCCCAGGGTGCCGCAGTCACGCCGCTGGCAGGACACAGTGTTACGGAAGCCGGCAGCAGAGCTCCCCGTCTGATCTGCTGCCGAAGACTTCCTCTGAGATCTCCTCTGGTGGCGTAGCAAAACACTGTCTGTAATGCAAAGTGTGAACAGGAGCAGTTTGAATGTGCCCAATAGATCTGATGACCCAAAGCTCCCCACCTTAAAAAATGAAAATAAATTAAAAAGCTCAACTAGCCTCAAACATGGGTTTTTGACAATCCTGAGGACCACTCCCCCCCCCCCAGTTGGTACATCTTCCTTCATGTTACATAAATAAGAGTGCCAATGCAGCCTGATTTCCATGTAAGTTATTGAAACAGATGATTTGGGAAAAACTTGCCCAAAGTGGGAAGCCTAGATCCCACTGAAGTCAAGACAAATTTCACCTTTGACTTTGCTTTGACTGTCATCTGTGACCTACCCATTTCAGCCTCCCCCATTTCAGTCACATCAGATAATTGAAGTACAGTGGTACAGAGCTTAAGGGGAAGAAGTGCATTATACTTTTCAGTCTCATGAAGCAATCTTATATGTTCCAGAATCAGAAGGAAAAAAAAATTCATTGTGAGCAATGCTGGAAAATAAGGTATTGCAAGCTGGCACAGAAGTTCCCTAAACTGAACGCATGTGGAAAGATCATTGTTGTGAAAGATGTCTATGCCAACAGCAGGGGGGTTGAATTAGATGATCTTTAAGGGTCCCTTCCAACCCAATCTATTCCATGTTTCTTTATTTGTATCAGCAAACTTATCAGCAGTAAAATAGTCTGAAGAGATAAGTAATAATTCTTTCTTACATGTGCCTTTCAGGCTCTATACCTAAGGGCTCTTTACCTGTGAAACAGGGCAGTCGCATGAAAGATGAAGAATTCATGCTGTGATTTATTCAGAGACTATTGCCTTTTTGAAGGTCAGTCTTTAAACACACGTGCATGCACACACAGGGTATTACCAAGGAAGATTTTGAGGTAGAGTATAACAACACACTCCTAAATACACTCCAAAATACAAGCTAATTATCTACAGTCAACTTCTACTTGCTCTGCTTGTCAAGGTAACTACAGCGGTTCCTCCAGAGCATTATACCTGTTACACCCAGAACAGATAGAGATCTACTGATTCTTCAAGGCTTTTTAAACACCTTGCTAACATAACTGATTTTTAGTAACCTCCATACATTTACAGCAGTTCCCTCACTGACCTCTACAACTTGTCTAGCTGTGAAGAAAATTCATACCAAACCGTGACTGCGGTGGATGACGGGGAGGTATCAAAAGCCACCCCTTCTTGAGTTGGTTTTGCTTCCATCAAAGCTGAAATGCAGTTTTACATGAGATTTCACAGATTTCTCACACTGCTGCCATGTGCCCCTTTATGGTATGCTGGTTTTGTCTGGGGTAAAAGACAGTGGCTGGTATGGGGCTGTGTTTTGGATTTGTGCTGAGCACAAGGCTGAATATATTGAGATGTTTTTGTTATTGCTGAGCAGGGCCTACACAAAGACAAGGCCTTTCCTGCTCTTCACACTGCCCTACTGGCAAGGGTGCATGGGAGGTTGGGAGAAGACACAGCCTGAACACCTGCCTGCCCATGGCAAGCAATGAATTAGTTCTTTATTTTGCTTTGCTTGTGTATGCAGTTTTTGCTTTTCCTATCAAACTGTTTTTATCCCAGCCATGAGTTCTCCAGCTTTTACGCTTCTGATTCTCCACCTGAGCCCAATGGTGGGAGAGTGAGTGATCAACTGTGTGGGGCTTGGTTGCTGGCTGGGGTTAACCATGACAAGGGGATAATAACAGACAGAAAATCACCTTCTCCTCACACTGTTTTCATTACCCCCGCCCTTCTATACCCAGTACACACAGAATGCCACAGTTCGAGGAGGCTCATCTGCAGCCAAAGTGTGCCAAAGCTCACTCCATTTCCACTTACCATGGTTTTCCCTGTACTCAAAGAAACAGAGCGTGCAAAAGCCCTCATTTTGTGATGTCCCAAAAAACTTGCAACCAGGTTTCCTACAGAGGGTGCCTTCCCTGTTCCCCGCCGGAGGCAGTGCTGGTGGCGGGGGCTCCTTGCCATGGCTGTTGGGAGCCTGATGGCAGGAGTGCTGGTGCAGGATCTGTGAGATCTGGGACGGGTCAGATGTTGATCTCTGGTGGCAGGTGGGCAGAAAAGCGGGACTGCCATTTGGGGACTGCTCTGTAGACCTTTTGAAGCAAGTGCTGCATATACCATTGAAGGTCCTCTTGGCCTTCTGACGGCACATTTTGCACGTGGCATAGTCCAAGTGTCTCTGGTCATCCAAGTTGTTGCAGGGACTGAGCTGTCTGGAGTTGTAGCAGCGTTCGCACAGCCCATTGTGCTGCACATTCAATGTGAAGGGGCAGTCTGGGGTCCTGCACTTCATGGCTGTGGTTTCACTGTACAGAAAAAGGCTCGGAGCGGTCGGAGGTGCAGAGCGAGGCTCTGTTACAGGCCCTTCAGATGTCCATCCCCCAGCTTCACAAATATCCCCACGGGAGGAGCCTGACCCAGCTGCCTTCACCTTCTCAGGTGCTGATTTGGAGATCTGCTTTCTGCCTTTTTTCCCTTGGGACCTCTGCTCAAAGCATTCGTGGCAGTAGGGCTGGGTGTTCACAGACATGTAGAAAGGGCAATTTGGTGTTTCACATTTCATCTGTAAGAGGGAGAGCTGGGAAAGTGACAGTTCCTGTCTGTTCCTGGAACATGTCTCTCTTCTAGCAGGTTCAGCATTCTCCTGCCACTTCTTGTACTCATGCTGTACCAGTTGAAAGTAATCTTCCACGAGGTTTATTTCTTTGGGTAGGTTGCCTTCATCTAACCTGACAGCCAAAAAAAAGAAGACTGCATCAGTGGTTGAAAGGAGCAGATGGTGGGAGTGGAAGCAAATACAAGCAATATGGGAAGGAAATACAGATTTAATGCAATTTTATGCAATTTAATGCAAGTTTAATTTTACTCAGACAGAAGATCTGGGATGTTACACTTTTGCTGTAAATCATTTTAAAAGCAGGTGTTCAGTGATTGAGACTTTCACATCTGAAATAAATGCCCTGAAACAACGCTAAACAGAAGTCTTCTTAAAAGGCTTTGTAGGTGAAGGTTTTCTGTCTAAGAGATGTTTGCACAAAGAATATGTGTAATCTCTCAGAAGCAGAAAGTCCCACAAATGGTGAATTTCTCTCAGGAACAGTGCTCAGCTGAGCAGAGGTTAGAGTAGAAGACCCCTTTCTTTACCAACAGACACTAAGAACAAGCCCTTCCTACAATGGGCTCAGCATTTCATGAGACAGTTCATCATGAAATCTGCTCCTGGTTCTGCCCTTTTGGGTCTGTATCTAACAGCAGAATTCTTCTAACAAACTGTGGGACTTCAGTGTGGTGCACCCATCACACCATCCTTACTCTGCCTACAGCTACAGGGAAAACCCTACACTGGAGTTTCACCATGCCATAGTTGCTAGGATGAGGAGCTAACATTTCTGGCAATGCTCCAGAACACAACTAGGCAGAGCAACTAGGGAAGCTCCAGTGCTACCCTTCACGTGTGCATATATATCCTCTGGGTAGAAAGACTTCAATTTTCAACGCCCCTGCACCAGAACTAGCCAACAGCATAAAGATTCCTTTCTGTGTGGTAGTAGAAGCAAAGGCAGAGGACACAGAGAGTTACTTCCCTCCATCAGTTCTCAGGGGACTGGTTGAGCATCACTGCCAATGTCCATTGAATATGAGAAGCTGGTGGGTGTTGCCAGCTGTTCCCTGCCATGCTATTGATGCTCAGCCATCAGGGGGACAAGCAGAGACACCAGTTCTCCACCGGCCACAGCTTCCTGCCAACTGCCACACAGAACAGCCCAGGGTGTTGAAGCATCTGTGCTCAGAACATACTGCCAAGTACTTTCCCCAGGGCAGCTAAAGTTACACCAACTGCCCATTATGCAATGTGCCCTTACACAAAGCTCAAGAGCTTGGGCTAACTAGTTCCTGCATTTAACTACTTTTCAGCCACCTTCCTGTGAAATCCGTAAGTCAGTGAAACTGATCAAGTGGATTTTTTCTTCTAAAATGCTAGTTTCAGTTTGTTAAGTTTGAACACATTTTTGCCTTTAAATTTGAGACTGGCCTCAGCTCACACTACTTCAAAACATATCAGCAATAATGACAATATTTCATATTTCAGATAGTAAACACATGGGCCACCTAGGAAGGAAGGAAAGACCAAAAGAACTCACTGGGCTGCCCAGCTTGTCTCACCCCTATAAACAAGGTAACTTTGAGGAAATAGGAATGACACTCACTTTGCAGCATTAATTAGATGAGTTGTACCATGATCCCAGCCTTGCACTGGAATTTCTATCACTATCAAGTAGTCTTTTAGCAGCTGCTCTTTCTCCCTCTCTTCTGCATCTGTCAGAAAATGCACATTCAAATCCTCAAATCTGCCTTGTTCACTGGTAACCAGAGGGACAGCCCGGATTTCTGTGGGGAAACAAGATGGATTAACACATACACACACAGATAGATATAGATATGTATAGATAAATATACACACACACACACATATATATATACATATATATATATGTATATTCATACACACACACATAACCAGGCAGTTAGGAATAACCACAAAATGCAATACATGGCGATATCACCATTAAATTTTTGAGAGAGAGGAGAACGGCTGGGCAGAGCAATCAGTTTCTATGTGGTACCACTGGGGGAGGTTGCAGACACAACTACATCACAAATTTAGCCTCATCCAACAGTAGTTTTAATGTCCCCATAGCAACTATCTTCTCCATGTGAACAGGATTGTAGATCTTATGCCTTTTGGTGGGATGATGCTTTAACCTGAATCTAGAGAACTGCTGTCTACTCAGAAGAGATGCATTAAAAATGGTAAAGCATATATTTCATTATTCCTGCCAGCCAGTGATACCTGCAGTGAGACTGCACCCTTCAAAGCTTCTTCTCTCACGATGTAGAAAGGAGGCCAGAACACAATAAAGCAGAGGCTACCCTTTGACCAATTCTAGCCTGCAAGCAGGTGAGTTGCACTCTACTTTCAACCTTTAGTTGGTTGAACTTAAAGGTAACCTTTAGTTCCTACTCAGATTCACAGACTCAAAAAATCAAAGCTCTTTCTGCTCACATTTTACGAATATATTGCAAATTAATCTTATTTAACTTTAAAAATGCAAATCTAAACCAGATCATATTTCAAATGCATTACCAACACAGTGGTTTTGAAGAAGGAACATAAATACCAAATGAAGTTCTTGAAAAATACCTGGCCCACTGTCCTTCAGAGTCACCAGTGGTGTAAAATGCATGTTGTCATAGCCAAGCACAATTGGGTATCTGTAGCATTCTTCAGATGGCCACAGGAGAGGCAAGTAAACACCACCAACATTCAGAGGAGCAAAACTGGAGCCTGACTCTAAACTTCTAACCACTTTATCTACATGAAGAAGAAAAAGAAAACACAAATAAGTATGTGCTACAGGGAAGAGAAAATGTATGCTGGGCGTTTTGGAATAATTGCTGGAAACACCGTGTTCTGAAATGCATCCACCTGAAAACAACAGCTGTTGACTAAGATTACTAACACAGCACAAGAGTAACACAGTGGGATGACTGGCCAGACAACTCACCTGCAAGGACAATGACTGGCCTTCTGAGGATGTTAGCAAGGATGAAGATGTGGATTTCTTCCAGTGCATTATAGGGAAGCCTGTTTCGAGCCCCAGATACTTCTGGGGAGGTCATTTCAATGAGGTATTCCCACTCCTCCTCCCAGTTCTGAGGAAAGAAACAGCTGTCACCAATGGTTCAAAGACATGGAGGTCAGGAGCCAGCTGCAGCACAGCAGTGCTCAAATAATCACATTTTCCCATTTCCTCCAAAGGAAATTTCTGCTCTCCATTAATGACAGAATCCATGAAGCCACAAAGCAAACAGAATCAGCAAGGCAAGGCAGAAAAACTCAGAAAACAGCACCATTCCCTCAGGCTGCCTTACCCGGGTGTCATAATGGAGTCCCGTTTCTACAAACTCCTGGGATTTAACAGCCTCCCGCTGCCAGCGGAGCTTGAAGTTCCGTGTGTCGATCTCCCTGAGAGCACTAAACAATGTTTTTCTTAAGACAAGGTCGATATCTTCAATACCCCACATGTACTGTGAGGCAGCATGCATAAGGCAATTTCCATCACCTGCAAAAAAAGAAGAAAGAGTGCATTATTTTCAAATGGCTACTTAAATAAAACACCACAAGCCTGTGAGATGTAGAATTACACTGCACATAAGCATATTCCCTGTGCACTTCTCTCTAAGCCTCAGACAGAAGGGTTGTGAAGAAGGAGACCAGAATTATGGTCTCTGTTCAGAGACAGAAAAAGAAAACTTCCCTCCCTACTGTTTCTGTCTCTGTACCAGTCCAAGTTAAGCTGCCATCCAGCAATGCCCCTCACCTATCTTACTTAATTTTGACTGATACCACAAACTAAATTTTGGTGTCAACTCTAAATGTCAAACACAGCTGAAATAGCTTTTTAAACACAACAAAGTCATCTTAAATTTACAAAAAAAGATGTCAATCTCCCTCATTGGTGTTTATAGAAATATATCCCAAATGACATGAGGCTGAGATAATGGAAACCACTAAGAAAATATTATAGTAACACCAACTATAGCCTCACAATCCATGATGAGCACTGCCTGGCACTTGGCTGTGCTTGATCGAGGAATGGTAATAAAAAAGGAGACAGAAAGGGAATGGGAGGTGATTTATGTAAAGCAATCATAGGAACACCTCTGGCCTTCCTCTCAGAAATGACAGCAAATTGGTTTGTTACATATATTGTTTAGAGGACTGGTTTTTAAAACACAAAATCAAAACTAAGTAAATGAAAAACATTGATTGGATTTTCATTTACACAATCTCCGTGCTTTGAAAAATTCCTCTTTACAGATAGGAAGGATTGTGATATTCTGCAGTTTCAGAGGGGAAACTGAGACTCAGAGGAGACAACTTAATTAAAAGGTGTGACAAAAAATACATCCATGCCTGGGTTTCAAATTGTATCTCTAGCCACCTTCTTCAAAAGCAAATGTCTCCCCTGAAAGGGAGACATCAAGAATTATTACTGTCATGTGCTCAGAGGCAAAACTAGCTCTGATATTTTACCACAGTGGTAAACAGATTTACCCAATGCTAAGAAACCATAGCAATTTTCTTGGAATAGAAGACATCAACCCTGGTAAAGCTACTAGATTTTTCTCACGTGAAAAAAGAAACCCAAACAAATCCACCCAAAGAACTCCCACAAAAGAATTAAACCCAGTTTGCCACACACATTTTTAGTTCAATTATATAATTTGTGAACACTTCTGCTACTTAGTCTGTGAAATTGCAGGGAAAAGCCTACAACAGACTCCAGTTCCCAAATAAGATACCATTTGAAATCTACACAGTGCTTCATAAATTGTCATGGGATTGGTGCATATCAGGTTCCTGCAACTACCTTCTATTTTCTGAATGCTGTCTTGCAAAGCTTACTTCAATTCTGCAGGCTGCTTAATTGAGCTCAAAAATCAGGGAACAACCAAGAAGACAGAAAAACTGACTGGGTTTCTCCTTCTGACCAAGAAAGATGACATATTAATCCCATTAAAATTTTCCCTTTGCAAAATCTAGAGCAAAGATAAGATTAAAATTTTTCTCTCTCTGAGAGCTCACTTTCGGTTCTTTATTTAGAAGCACTGCCCAAAATTCCTTACACAGCACTTGGAATTCCCCCACACCGCTTGATTAGCAATTGAGCAACAGTTGTACTTTTTGTTCTGCGGGTGAAGTGTGGCCTCCCTCGGACTTTCCCAGGGGGTGTGGCTGGGCGAGCTGGAATGAATGCCAGTTCATTATACAAGTGAGATCTCTACAGCCAATAGATGCTGGAATTTTTAAATAAAAAAAAAAAAGCAATAAAAAAAAAAAGCCCAAACAGTTTCGATTTTTATACCTCCTACCACTTTCCTTCTATCATCCATTCCAATGTCTGCAAAGAAATATGTGGTGATCCAAAACGTCTATTTTAATTAAGAAAACCCCATCACTCCACAGATTCACAAACATATTAAGTAAAATATACATCAAAAGATCCTGTAGGAGATACTTTCTCTCTTTTCAACAACTACAACCTTAATCAGAAAAAAACCCAGAATTTTCTGAAGCAAGCCCACTGTTGACCGAGAGAACTAACATAGTCCTCCCACATCTATGGGTTAAGCAGCTAAATGTTTAAAAAGTATTTTTTATGCCACATAGAAGAAAAAAAAAAAAGTTATTTTCTGGAATAATACAGGGCTTCTCCAGATTTCTGCACTTCTTTCAGAGATCCTCTCCTACAGTCCAATCTACCTTCTCCTGCACAAGTCTTTCAATGCAACTACTTTGCATAACTCACAGGTTTCCAAAGCCACTCCTACTCATGCACTTAATGACCCTGAAGCACTGAAATGAAGCCAAGTTCTTTGTCTGCTCAGTTTATGGGGAGACCACAAACCTTGCTTTGCCTTCCCTTCCCTCAACCTGCCCTGATATTTCAGCATCTCATATAATGGCACGCCTGCTCGTGGGTGGGATCCAAGTCCACACTATTCCCAGATGTAACACGGGCCAATGGTCATGAGACAAAGGAGGTCAGTGTTGCTGAATGCAATGTGGTCACCAACAAGGGTCTGCCCAAGGCAGTGTTAACCCCTGCAGGATTTGTATCGACTGGAGAAGGGGGGCTCTAAAACTGCTACTCTTTGCCCTGGGCAAAAATTGTGCGCATTGTCCATTTTCCTAGAAAATCCGTTTGAGTGAAATTTTTAAGATGCAACACTTGGAGTGATGTTACCTTCCCAGTACCTGCGAAGTGCTGCCTGCCCTAGCTGCAACTCTGGTCCTTCCAAAGCTCAAGATTCCATGACTTCCGTGCTCACCCTTAATTGCAGTCATGAGAATTGTACACCAAAGCAGAGGCAGCCCAAAAAGCCCTCCAGAAGGTCAGTGCCTCTGCAACAGTTACAGACACACACATCAACATCAGGCTTTAGGTTGGGCAGTGACATCTACCCAATGGGTCTATTTTTATGGTTTCTGTACAACACAGCCATGTTGTTTCTCAGTCAGACTAAGAAATACTGCAGACCTTGGAAAGGGAAAAGTGTGGACTAGGAAGATAAGGGCGATGTGTATACAAGCAGATATGAAAAGAAGCAAACACAGAACACAACATGGACTTCAACAATGTTACAGCTCCACCACACCCAGTGTTGCTCTAACTGCTGTGATCTGCTCCTGGAGTGAAGTGTACGTATTTTTCCTCTTCTTAAAGTCCTCACTGTTCCAGTCTATTCTTGCTGGTTAGGGGCAACCTGTACTGTAAGGAATCCCAAGTCCAAGTTTGCAGCTGCATGACCATAAGTCATAGAATCTTTCCGAATCTTTTCTCCACTGAACGTGAAATGCCTGGTGACTCTTACAGTCATGTGCCAAGGTTTCCTGCTCAAGACTCTGGACAAACATAACCTGCTCAGGAAATCTTGGCTCTACTGCTGTGCCTTTTCATTTATAGCACTTGATGCAATACACACACAGAGGAACCCAAAAGCCAAGTCCTGAAACCAGCTGTTGAAAGAAAAGAGCACTGCAAAATTTTTGTTGCACAAAGATGGGTGTCAGTCACACAACATAGGAGTTACTGGTGGGCCCTGAGGGAAGGCAAGAGCTGGCAAACCCAGGCAGGGAGCTGAGGATGAGGGAGCAGCCCCAGTGTGGGGTGCTGACCCCAGGAACAGCAGTGTCAGGGTCCTCGGAGACTCCATGTTTTGAGTGCTATTGCTGTCACTGTTGTTAAAGCTGGATCAGCACACAAGCATTGCCTGCCAGCTACAACAGCAGGGCTTATTGGAAGGATATTAGCTTCTGCTAAATATACATGGAAATGCATCCCTGGTCACTCAAAGCATCTGAAGGCTCCTCTTGACTGGCATTAAAGGATGTCTGGCACTTCCGATAAGGCAGCTGATATGTAGCAGTCAGATTCATGGGAAAGCAATGGGTCCTAAATCAAATTTCCCTGCCTTGTTCTTGACTCTGAAGAGCCATAGGTTACTGACATTATGAAAATATCTGTGAAATTTTTCAATATTCACATACTGTGGTATGGGCAAGGGTCTGTTACAGCCTCAGGACTGTACATCACATGGAAAGAATTTTAATTTTCAAAACTAAGATTACAAGACAGCACATTTTTAAAGCCATGTGCTTCTGTTTCAGTAATGTGAACTCAGATGCTATAAATAAAGATGCTACATTAGTATGACCTGTTTTACTGTGAGTGCAAAGACCTGCTCATAACTTACCATTAGTCTTCAAAGGAACAAGTTTCCGAACTTCCCTGCACCAGTTGAGCTTCCTCTGGCGCTCCAGTGAAGTCTGGGTAGCCTGGTCAGTCAGGGACTTCTGAAGTGTTTCCCGAAACTGGGGACAAAACTGGCACATTCTGAACATTTCAATGGTGTATCTGTGCATAGTCCTGAAGTGATGAATTATTCCACTGGGAGGTCTGACTAGATCATCAGGTGTCCTCTCTCTGATCTTCATAGCCTTCAGCATATTGCTCTGATACAAAGCTTGAGGAAGGATGTGTTGGCCAGCCATATTTCTAGAAGACATCTGAAATGAAAAAGGATCCTTTTATTGGCATGTTAGTTCCCTTCTATCACAGTGCTACCACTTCTGCAGAGGCTGAGAAAACACTTTCAGGGTGGGATTCTGGATGAAGTTTTGCTTGAATCAAGCACAGAGTGGATACAGTCCAATTAAGCCTTTATAAAGAATGTTTTTTTAAAGCTCATATTCACTAACTTTTCTGCATTACTCAGATACAGACACTGATCAGTTTATCCCACTCATTTGCTGATATAATTTACTGTGATATTAAAGAGGATTTATGCATAACTAAGAAAACTGCATCATCATTCAAAAAAAAGCATTTAAATCAAAGTAAGCGTAAGAGAAGGCAGGATCAAGGGAAGGGAAAATTATCCTGGAAACTTAGCTAACTGATAATTGCACAATGTAATCCCATATGCACTTGCTGAATTTAAGCACATTTAAAGCTTTTGTATAGATAACATGCCAAAAAAAAAAAAAAAAAAAAAAAAGGCAGTTAATGACCATTTCAGATTTCCACAGCCCATACATTCTGAGCAGTGTTGGTCAGTATAGTACAGAAAGAGCCCAAAGAATTGAAAGCTGTGCTAGCATCAGTCACATACTTACAATGGCCAGATATGGTAGATGAGGATATTGTCACTTGGGGATAGACTTAGGTTACTTTTCTTAAAGCTCTTTATATTTTGTGAGTGGTAGAGCTATGGCTCAGAAGTGCTTCTGCTGTGTGTGGGGGTGAAGCCTGCAGTGCCACTATTACTCAGTGGTAAGTCAACAGAGCTGAAAAAGCATTTCCATTTGGCTCAAAACCCCCAAAATATTTCCACAGTAGGACATGTACTGTTCACTGCCCTGTGTCCCTTTCTTCAGTAACTCTGGCCTCATGGGTACAGCAAGAAAAAAAAAAAAAAAAAAAAAAGAAACCCACAACCTCAAACCTGCTACCCTCTATGAAATACTTATTCAGAGGATATTAACTTTGTGGCTAGTTAGAGCCAAATGCAGGGACCAAATGCCTCAAAACCCCTGTGCACTACAGTAAGAACAACAACACAAATTTTTACAGGGAGAGACTCTCCATGCTGTCCACAAACATTCTTGCTTTGTTTAAAAACAAAGCAAAGTTTTTGTATCAAGACAGAAGTATGCATGCCTAAAATGTTTAGAGTACAAGTAGTCACATTAGGAGAACCCACCATTGTGACTGTGAATCTAGGGACAAGTATCAAGCCGTATACGTGTACCAATCTCTGGATATCAGGTACAAGGAAACAAGAAGCAACTAAAAATTGTTTATGCAACTATTAGGAAGTTTTCTGATGGAGGTGGGAGTTCAGGAGGCAGAGAGAGAGGAAGAAGAACTCCAATCTGACAGACTGACTAGGAAGGCATTTCCTCGTCTACGGAGGCAGAAGACCCCTCTTGCACAGGAAGGCTTTAGAATCCCCTTCCCCACAAGGAAACAGCTGCTCTCTCCTCTTCACCCAGACTTTTCCATTGGCAACATGCACCTCCAAATGCCCAAAAGCTTTCAGCAAGACCCTCTCAGGGTGAGAGGGGACCTCAAACTCCAGGTGCCAAGAGCTGACTTCTATAACCACTCTGAGAATCAGCTGATGGAGAGATGCAGTGGACATCCCAACAAGCCCTAAATAAAGGCGGATGAAACAGGCGATGCTACAAAGTCCTGCATTAGGGTGGTGTCATTCACACACCCTAAAAACACCTGGTATTGTGCTCAGAGCTGTCACATCTTGCAACATATGGTAAAGCTTTCCTTTAGGTAATAAAGATGGCATATTCTCATCATTCCCCCACCAGCAAACAGCCTTAAAATGAAAATAACACATTTACTTATCCACTCTCCTCACCAATACAGTTTTACACATGCTATTTATGCAATCCTGTATTTAAATGTATGAATTATTCTAAAAAGAAAATATAAACAATCCCTTACCTGTATGATAACCACAGCTGTACTTTGCTCTGAGATGACCAAAATACTGAATTCCTTACTTATGTTGGTAGAAACACTGAGTCAATGGGATTTTTTTTACACGAATAAAGACTAATCACATGACTAAGCACTACCGGCATGGACCCTTGAAATGGTTATTTCCAGCTTTAAGTAACAAAAAGTACTGAGTTTACAGAAGCACTCACTGAAACTACATTATTCGATACTATGTTCTACCGGCATTTTTTCCCCTCCACACGTGGAAATTACAGCTTGTGCTATTTACAGTCATAAATGTCAATCAAGACAAAAGCCAAGCAACCCTTATTTTCAAAATCAAAGTGATGAAACAAACACAACTCAATAGCCAACTAACCTGGAGATTTGAAAGTAGAAATTGAGCTACAGTTTTATTAGTCTATAGTGCTTTGCCGTGTGCTATGCTGCTTTAACCTTCTGACAAGTAATGACTAGGAATTCCCAGAAAGGAACAGCTGTAAACAATAATTAGGGACAGCATCCTTTCCAAACGTGTAATGCTGAGGATGCTGGGCTCGGGAAAGCTGAATACTGTTCTGAGATCTGCCAATGGTTTCATAAAATCATTTTCATTTTCTGTCCTCTATCTGAAGAACAGCAAATAATAAACTTCTCCATAAATTGCTAAAACTTCTAAAACACCCTTTTAAGCAAATAGATTTTTCTGCTTGGGTCTTTGCCCAAAGACCAAAAACACAAAACCAAAACACAGTACTACACCAAATCAGAGGATGAGGACCGAGGCTCTTTTAAATCCCCCAGGACTGGTTTCCACACAGTAAGCGTTCCGTGTTCTTAGTTCCCTGACCTGCTGCTCCGCTGGAGGCTGAGCATGCAAGGTGGAAAGGACACCACAGTACGGCCCGCCAGCTTCCCAGGAGAAGGAGCCCGAAGCTCCAGAGCGGATTTCCCCGCGGCACTCGCAGCAAGCCCGCCCGCTCTGCAAGCCCCAGCGGGGCCGGGCCGGGCCGGCAGCAGCGGGCACAGCGGCAGGGCCCGGCCGGGGGCCGGCACACGGGGCAGGACAGGCCGGGGGCCGGCACACGGGGCAGGACAGGCCGGGGGCCGCCGCCAGTCCCGCCTGGTCCCCGCGGCGCCCTCCTCCTGAAGTGCCCGGGCTCCGCCGCGCCCTGCCCAGAGCGGCGCTCACCTCTCCGCGGCGGGCTCCTCCTCCGGCCGATCCGGCTGCTGCTCAGCAGCGAGGCTGAGGCGATGGGACGGAGCCGCGCTCGGGATCCATCAAAGCCCACCGCGCCGGGGCTCCTTCCTTCCCTTCTCTCCACCCTCTCCCCGCCGGAGCTGCTGCTGCTGCTGCTGCTGCTGCCGATGCGGAATGAAGGGCTGAGCCCAGCCTCTTGTTTTTTTTCCCTTTCTGTTTAAGCGCCCGGGTGAGGGAAAAAAAAAAAAAAAAAAAAGAAGGAGGTTGAAAGCACAACACAGAAACCCCCACCGGGGATTTCCACCGGCAGAGCGCAGGGACTTTCCGGCCTGTGACAACCGCCGCGCCCGCCGCCGCCAGGGGGCGCCGCCGCCTCCCCGCCCGCCGTGACTCACCCGCGGGATTTTCGGGAGCCGGGATGTCATTTCTTCCTTCCTTATTCCTCTCCCCCCGGCCAGGGGCTTGCCCATTGCGTCCCGCAGGCTTCGCTCCGCTCCCGGGCCGGCGCGGTGCCGCGTGGCTGTGTCCGGAAGAGCTCCGTGTCCCTGCGCAGAGCGGCGCGCAGGCCGTGGCCCGCAGGCCGTGAAGGCCGGCTGTGGGAGGCGGCTGCCCCAGGAGCCCCCGCCGTGGCCTCACCCACACGGGCACGCGTGGCAGCGCCTGCCCTCGCACACAGGCTACCAGTGCCCACATCCCTGCCCCAGCGTCCCAGCAGGACATTGAGGGAGCCCGTCTCGGGGAAAGTAATGCTCTTCCAGACGGTTTTCAGACCAAATAAGTATTTATTTTTTTCGTTTGGCTTGTATGAGCCCCACAGTTTTGGCTCCGTGTTGTAAGTAACCACAAGTGACTTCATTTCTTCAAATTAGAGGTTAGGCCAATATATAACCCCATAATCCAAATATGCTGGCATTTTCAGCAGGAGATGTTAAGTGTGCTTTAATCCAGCCCTGGTCGAGGTTGGATTGTTGCAGGTAAAGGGCAGAACCTTGAGCTAGAACTATCAAGTGAGGGAGATCTTACCGTCTGAATATGTTTGTAAATTCTTGGCTGCAACTAGCAGTTTGTTTGAATCATTAAATTTAATTATTGTAAACAATGCACACCTTTAAACAATGTGCTAATATCTGTGCAGTGAAAAAACTCACTGAATAAATCCCCAATATTTAAGGCCTGTAAATATGATTTATGGATGGGATTTATGCTGGAAAAGGGGCAGTTTCTTGCTCAACAGCCTTACAACCTGAAGGCACGCAGAAATGAAACATAGTGCAACAAAGTCTCTTATATAATTAAAAGAGTTCATCCTCGAGTTCATCCTCTTGCATGGTAAGATTCTGCTTGTTCCTCCCACCGGCGGGATGAGAAGCCAGCGTTGCTTACACCTCGAAATCAGGTCTTAAATACTGACTCCTTCAGAGAACAGGTGGATTTTGGAAGAGTTCAGCTTTGAACTCCTTCACCTCACCTCCAGTAGCAGCAGCTGGCGCAGATCATGCGCTTGTGTCACACAGCAGGGTTACGTGGCAACATGATCTTTCCCAGGGTTTACAGGCCTGTGCTGACTCTGCACAGCAGGCCGTCCTTCTCCTCTGTCTTTGTTCAAAAAGAAGTCAGGGATGTGGCTGGAAAAATAATAATCCTTTCTAATTGTTTTTCCTCCTCTCCTTGGAGAGGTTTCTTTTAAAGAGTTTTGTGGGTGTGTTTTTTGGTTTTTTTTTTCTTTTTGTCCCGCTAGCCTCTCTGCTGCCTTGGAAAGTATAGTTGTGTAGAAAGGCTCCACATTTAATGATCAGTAGTCAGCATCTGTGCTGTGATTTCCACAGTATATGTTTCTGTCAGCATCTTGCTGTTCCCTTCTCCTGGGCATTTTCCCCTGTCCTCTCATGGGGACTGAGGTAGCAGATTACTGAAGTGATCTGATTAGAGAAAAAAAAAAAGAAAAAATTTTTATCCAAAACATTTTTCTCACGTGATATGAAGCCCAGCCCCTCAGAGAGTTTTACAGAGAGTACTTGAAGTGATGGAGAGTTTTGCTGTGGAGTAGGAATGATGAGCTAAGGTAGGAGGTAGGGAAAGGAGAGCTGAATTGTACCCTGCTTTGTATAGGAAACTGCGGCAAATAAATTAACCAGTAGTTCTAGCCGTGATGGAGATGCTGAGACCCAGGAAAACTTGAAAAGACAACAGCTTATTTTTGTTTTCTACATGGTAAGCACGTCTGAATATTAATAATTACTGTTTACCTTGATAAACTGAAAGTTGATTACACATTGCTACAGCTGATGTTTATCAAACAGGTCTGAGCAGGATGGCAGGAATTTATTTGATCTGAGTTTGCACAGCACAAAATGAAGTTCTGTCTTGTCAACCATAACTCCTCAGCAATGTGGGAATACATTAAAAACATCAGCAACATCAGTAATTACACAGTGTATGTATGAATATACGTTCCTCTTTTTTGAATGACTTCTGGGTTTTTTGTAGTTATACCTGATAGTTTATCTCATCATTTATGGTATAATGCTTATATTTCATGAAACATAAAAATATATACATATGTATAAAGTAAAGGAAGATTTTCTTCTTTGAAGTGTGTGTAAATATGTGCACATGCACACGTAACTATGTACATGCACACACATATTTTTAGGTATATATGCATGTCTGCATCTCTTGAGGGAAGAGGGAAGTTCTTGACATTAAGGACAGGATACGAAATACTTTAATTTTCAGCTATCTATATTCTGGTTAAGCATAAGGGTGAAACAGTCCACCCTTGTAAGTGGCAATGTTTACATAACCCCGGAGAAAGCTGTCATTAAGAATTGCAGAATATCCATTTTTTGTGAAAATTTAAGTAATCAGTTTCATGCACATCAATCAATAACAATTCTTTATTGTACTTGGGAAAAAGAAGAAATCTCTCAAGGCCCCAAGCAGCTCTGTATCTCTAAATTATTTTAATTACTTTGCTTCTTTTTACTGTTCAGGAAGGAGTAGCTCAGTCTCACTAAATTAAACCAAGACCTCAGAGTGTTCACAACACCATCGCCAAATGTTTCAGAGGTTGCGCTAGGAAAGACTCATTGTTAAGACAGTGCTCATATAATGTTCAATGCTAGGATGATGACTATAGTAATATTTATGGTTAGTAACATTCAGACTTTTAATAGTTCAATCGTTTGCTGCATCTTAACATCAGATAATTCTGTAAGAGGTGTGATGAATCTAGAAGGGAGGAAAAGGATCATTAAAGGGAAATCACTTTTAATGCAACAGCAGTGCTTGTGAGGTCATGCTTGAGTTCAGCACTTCTGTCTTCCAGGAGCCGTTCAGTTGCTTCTTTTCCTGGCGGAGAAGTGATAAGAGCTTGTCAGTGCAAAGGAATGAGAGGGGGGAAAATCCCCTAAACATCTATCAGATAGAAAGATGGTGCTTATTACTGAATCAAGTAATGACAGTAAAAAAAAAAAAAAACAAACCAAAAAACCCCAAATCACATCTGCCATTTAGAAAGCCAGAGCTGAACTGGTTTGGTGATTTTTTTTTTTTCCATTATACTAATCTGAATACAGTAGAAGAAACTACAGATTTCCAGGAAGACTTTTACCAGGGTATACTGGCAAGTGACTGTACTGGAGGTATGGATTCTTATTTATGGTCTGGGTCAAGGCTTCCTCTGCTTTTTTTTTTTTTTGGTGTGTGTGCGTGCTCATTTTCTTCTTCTTTTTAATATCTGTGATAGAAGTGTCAGAAGTAAAGGTCTGGAACTGCAGAGGGTTCAAAGAGGCTGAAAGTTCAAATCTTGCCTTAGCCCCTTTTGTTAACCTGAAGGTTAAACTGTAAGGGTAGTTTTCTCCCATTAAGGCTGGTGAAACAGTGTGAAAAATGAGCTATGGAGAAAACACTGGACATTTTTAAGAACAGGTTTTATTACCTGTAAGGGGATTAAATATGGCATTAATCACACAGAAGACTGGCCTTAGCCATACTTAACTCCTGGTCTGGAGGAAAATTTCAGCACTGTTGTCTGTGAAATGCACGAAAAAGTCTAAGAGATGATGATAAAATTTTTGTAACTTGTTTTTTATTCTTCTGATACCTGTAGATACTGCAGCAAGCCTCAGGGCCCCAAAGAATTGCAGGCATAGCTATGTACAGCTTCATTTGAGACAGCAGCACAACCCAGTGTTACTGGCCCTCTAGTGCACAGTACAGAGAATTTTAACAAGGCCCCAGCAAGAAGTAAGGGGAAGACCAACATTATTTCTTCTTTGCAGAGCAAAGTGATTTCAGTGGATTTTGATGCAGGCTCAGACTAGACTTGTGGCTAAACTGAGGCAAATAAGTACAGCAGTAGTAAGCCAAGTCAAAGGCCCATTGACCTCACTGCCTTGTTTCTCACAGAGGTTGAGAAGCTGTCCCAGGAAGAGCATAGAAACAGGCTGGATTTTTCCAAATACTTTTCCATCCTGCACTTTGTCACAGTTTCTTGTGGGATTTGGTATTGTGTCTTACATTCTGGTACCTCAGTTTCTCAGTTGTATGGTAAGGTTGTGGATGTATGTTTCCTCACACTTTTCTGTTATCATGCTTGTTTGTCTGCAGACTCTTTAGAATAGAATCTAGTGTTTGCTGTTCTTTAACACCTAGACACATGGTTATTTACCATGCAGTGTGGTCCCTGCTTCCAGAGAGTTACCATCCATGTGTAGCAGACTTCATGTAACTGTGAACTACTGCTGTTGGAATGGTCTTGGATTTAGGTTGAGGGCTGTAAACGTAAAGCACTGCATGGATAGCTAGCACTGCAGGGGGACGGATTCTGTCTTTTGCTTTCCAAAACTGCCTCAATGCACAGAGCAGTGGCTGGGTTTAGGTAGTCCAAGCCAAATCATTGTAACTTCTAACTTGATCTTTAGGCTGGCATAAGTGCTATGCTACCAAAATATCAGTGCACACCACAGCAGGAGACTCTAAAGCAGAATCTGGTTTTGGAGCTGGTTGCTTCAGCCAGCAGTTTAGCATCCATGAGTCAGCAACTGGTTAGCAAATAAATGGCTAAAGATAATGCCTCATGTGAAATCAAGCACAGACTACTGTTGTTTTCCTTTCTATGTTCCTATCTGATGAGATGATCAGCTATTCTAACTTTAAGTATGAAGTAAGCATTTAGCACAAAGCTATGTCCTCTGGGAGTAGATGGGAAGGGTCAAGGAATGCAGCTAGTAAATACTCAATTAAAGTCTTATTCCTCTCTCCTCTGTTCCTTGAACAGTTTCAACATGTAATGCAGTCAGTAAAACTTTCTTAGACAGAGCAAGCTGCTGTTCAGCAGACTTGCCAGTCTTCCAGAACTTTAGCATTCTGTATTCCTTTCCCAGTGAATCCTAGTTTCATTGGAAGTTCTTACTTCCTCCCAAAATATAAGCAGTTTGTATAATCTGAATGGAAAAAAAATTTAATTGCAAACTGTTCTCATTTCTTTTATGTCCAATATGTGGACATCTCATTTCTTTATATGTCCAATAATGCATTTTGTTACCTATGTTTCCATTTATTAAGCCAGCCATACACTCTTTAAAACCAGTGAAGCTATTTTGAATTGTGTTTAATTTCCATGTACTTGGTGCATACATGAATGAGTGACTATATCATTCCTTGACAAAATGGGAAAACTGCTGACCCTGTTTTCTCTCAAGATGGAAATTTCTCATGTCAGCAGCTCCTAGTGATGGAATTATATGGGGAGGGCTAAGTGAATAAAAAGTGACCATTTGAAGGTAATCTTTAGTCATGAATCAGAGAGCATGAAGCTTGTCAATCTTTTCCTCTGTAATTTTTGTCATTTCCCCCAAATCATCTAAATATAGTGAAATAGCCAAGAAATGTCAGTTTCTGCAGTACTTGGTGAATGCTTCTGGCTGGCTTTTTATGTTCACAATTTTCTAGTCTGACAGACAACAACACAGTCTGTTGAGCCTCTTGGGCTGCTTCTGTGTCAGGCCCATAACGGCTGCCACACGGTTAACATCTCTTTCAGGGAACAGACTGTTTTGATTTTGTTAAAGAGAACAGAATTGTATGAGGGATCTGCTACCAACTGCTCTTACTGTAAATCCTGTTTTAGAGTTACTAGTTTAGATGTGAGAATTAATCTCAGTTGGCACACCCTCAGCCAAACTGTTCAACTGGGGTTTTACCTCAAAAGCACTAAGTATTCAATAGGTTTCAGAATCTCGTGTGTTAAGAGGTTAACTACATTCTGGGTCCGTTCAAAGCTCTGTCAGCCTTCAGTGACAATGAGGAAGTGAATTGTTCTTGGACTTTCAAAAGCAGAGGAAAGGCATTTCCTTTGTGTAGAGCAAATTCTGTGCATGAGAAGTAACATGAGAGACTTTATGAGTGGCCAGAAATTAAGATTGGACTTCCAAATGTAGAGAAAATCTATCTGCCTTGTATCAGCAGTGTGAGAATTTCCCCAAGTGAAACACCTCCAAAGAAAGATATTTATTTACGACTGGGAATTTACCAGCATATGCTGACCTAAATAACAGAGTCCATAGATTTTTTCCTAAAAGCTAACAGTCATCTCCCATCAGGGAAATGGTGAGTTTGCTTTGTAAACATGGGTTTAGTCAATGTCCACGAGATGACTCTGATCATGTGTTTTAGCTCAAAAAGTACATTTTCTTGTGATTTCAGAGTGAAGGGACTCCCCATTTTTGCAATGACAGCACTTGTTAGTAAGACTAACATAGTCATTGATTCCTAACTTCACAGAGAGGATTTTTTAAGATTTCTTCTATATACATGGGGGAAGTGTGTTTTCCTGTCATATGCTCCCACTTTTTGTAATTTTTGATGCTTCAGAAGCAAAAAATTGTAGCTGCTTGCTACAATTTCCAATTTATTCATTCAGGTGGAGAGAAGTAAAAGTAGTCCCAGATAGATTTGAGAATCATATGGGAAAATGTAGTCAGTCATGTCTGGGAGATACTATAGAATATATACATCTGTGGTGTATATGGAACACCCCAAGTAATTGTTTCTTAAAACAAAGGACTGTCTGATTTGGATCA
Source organism: Cyanistes caeruleus (assembly GCF_971803275.1). Taxonomy (NCBI): domain Eukaryota; kingdom Metazoa; phylum Chordata; class Aves; order Passeriformes; family Paridae; genus Cyanistes; species Cyanistes caeruleus. The sequence continues at coordinate 63,729,594 of NC_141702.1, forward strand.
CCTGGACCATGTAAATGCATCTCTCTTTGCTGACCTTCATATGGAGTGGGACTCCCTTTTGATGGGGCAGTGATGGAATCTGGACTGTATGGGAAAGGCAGCTTCTGAGAGGCCATAGGTTTAAGTTTTTTCAATATGTCTGTAATAGTTCATTGCCCAAAAGCATTTCTCATGCTTTCTAACTGAACTGATGGATTTGCCCTAGACTTAAGAGAAGGCATTTCTTTATTTGGTAGACCAGTTTTACAGAAATTTGCTTTTTCTATTGCAAAGCCTTTTTTTTTTTTTTTTTAATGGGAGAGCTGCTGAAGTCTCCTATTAGCTGAAGCAGCTCCTCACTATTGTCATCAAAATAATTTATCTTTCAAGTCCTCTCCATACAGAAGAATAAATGTTGAAAAAAACCCAAAAAAACAGGTGCTTTTGCATAATATCTAAGGATAGAGTAAAGGAAATACTCCACTGTGGACAAGATAAAGATTGAAATGTCATTGCCAAAATTTTAAGTGCACTGCTTTATCCTAGGTGAATCATGCCTGGTTTGTGGAGCAGGAGTCAAACAATTTAGGAAGTCCAGCACACACCTCGTCCTGATCTCCTCAGCCTCCTCTTTCTGCTGTTTTGCCACTTTTTCCCTTTTATAGTTATGTACTTTTCCTAAACTAGTCAATTTAAAAACCAATGAAAGGAAAACACTAACTTTATGGCTAATTCTCAAATAGCTTGTCATGAAATCTCATGAGTACTTGTGGCAGAAAAACAAGGAGCCCACAGTCATTAGCTATTCCATGGGATTTGTTACCTCAGAAAGGCCTACTTGGCTTGAGGTGTTTCAATGAGGTAAATTACATCTGCCTGCATAGGTTTTCTCTGGCAATTTCAGCAGGTTTATGGCATCCTGTCATTTCCTGGACTAAGTAAATAATTTAGGTATATATTGAGGACCAGCTATGATAGTCTCCCAAAGAAGCATCTGCATTTCAGAGATGTTTTACAAAAAAAAAAAAAGAGAGAGAATGAGTATCACTGATGCCCAGAGTGACATCATCTGCTGAGAAATGCACAACAGTGTATGCTGGATCTGTGTGTAAACAGCAATTATTCTATTAGGTAGTGCATGGGCTGTATGCTCCAGTAAGGAGTTATATATATATATATATATATATATATATATATATATATCTGTGTGCATATGAGTACACAGATGGTAGAGAAATGGAACAGAGAAGGCTAAATCATAAGGTGATAGAGGCAGCAAAATGCAAGCAACAGAAACAAAGGCTGTGGCACAGTATTTACAGGGTGGGTGGTCCTCACAGCTTCCCCATGAATTCTTTGACACTCTCAGTAATAGTTTTTCAGCTCTTTCCCACAAATCCTTTGAACCTTTATGTCTTTGTGTCTTTCTGTTCTTATGAGTGCACTGTCAGGATACTGACACTGTACCCACTGTACCTGTGGGTGCACCTGCTCCTGCTGCTCAGGTTAAATGCAGGCTGCTCCTCTGCCTGCATTTAACACCCCATAGCTGCTGACTCTTGGGGGTAGCCAGGGCAGTGTAAGATCAAGTCTGTCTGCCCTGATAGCATCCTTTCTGCTCATCTCAGTACCTGAGCAGGAAAGTATCTCTTTTAGCATATCCAGTGGTTCTAACAGCATTGTGATCAGTAATTGCCATGATTCATAAACTGTGTCTTGGGAGGGGTGTCATCTGAGTCACTTCAGTGTGATGGAAAATCAAACTGAGTGATAAGCTTCCGGCTTTTCTAGTGATCTTTCAAGATCATCAGTCCTAGGGACAGCATGTCATCGTCTGAGTGGCTCGCTAGGTATGCTCTGACATGGTCACTCTCATCATGCCCCTGCAAGTCCACTCAGCCTGGATATGTCTGTTTTATTACAGTTCTCCACGTGAAACAACAGTTATTAGTTATTCCTGGTCACAGGCCAGGACCCAAGCATGCATCATTCCAGGAGCCCCTCTGCTTCTGTTTACTCCTCTGGCTGCGGGTCCATTATATTGGCTGTGGGAGCAGCTACCTATCTGATTAATCTGTTTTCTCTTTCTATGGTCCTAGAGGTCCAGGGAGGAAGTAATCCCTGCATGCTCTACCTTTGTGAGAGATTCTTATGGGAATTGCAGAGGAAAGATCTGTTCTGCCCCCCCTTGGCTGCTTGGCACGTGTCTTTTAACTGGACATTAATGAAAACAGGGTTATCTCCAACCTCGTGTTCTGTAGAGATTAGTTATTTTACAGTTAGGACAGATGATACCATAGTGGGAGTAGTTTACAACAGGCCAAAGTAGAGCTTTGCTGTTACTTCAAAGTTCAAAGTGTGAGTCTTCAAACTCTGGAGAAACTTCCTGGTACCAGAGCCATCCTGGGCAGAGAGGGTGGCTCCTTCCAAGGAAGTCCTGCATGACTCTGATGGACCTCTGAAGTAGTTTGTCTACTTCCATTGTAGAACTGTGCATAAAACCTCCACAATGCTGTTGTAGTGCATAGCTAATTTAACATCTGAATTGCTTAGCAAAGGCAAATCCCCTAGCTGAACATTCAGCACTGCATGAGCTTTGTGCAGGTTAGGCTTACCCATTTCTTGCCTTATTTCAATACTCCGTGTATCTGCTTGATGTTAGGCCAGCACTGTTATCATTAAGAGAAAGTTGATCAGTTTCTCAAGCATGAAATTAGAATGTGTGTTTTCATCCTATGTCTTAATTATAACCACAATCAGGCAAACAGTTTACTGAAGTGTTGAACACTGCTGATGTTTAAACCCAATTTCCAGTTTTTTTCCGTGTTTGTCAACCCCTATTAAAAAAAATAAAAGTATCAGAGATTGGTCTTTACAGTGAAATTTGTGACAGGTGAGAATGAGGAAAAGCCTGATTTAAAGTAGGTAGTTCTTTTCTTGGGACGAAGCTAAGAAAAAAAAATACATAATTTTGTCTTTTAAAAAAATGCCATTAACTTTTTATTTAAACTGATCTGTTGACACAGTCTTAGAAGCATAAACCTGATTTTTGCAATAAAAAGACATATTAATTGGGGATGTGCCATTTGCCACTCAGAGAAATGTCAGCCCAAACCTACTGCTATTTGCACTTGTGGATAGAGACTTTTTGCCTGCCATCCAAGAAATATGCTCTGGTTGACCTGAAACTGTCAAGAGTCAGATCAAAAACTTCCACCTGTCTTCAGGGGGAAGGCAAGCAGAAATACCAATTTCCCCTGTTGCCAAGTGGCTCATGGGGAGGTATCATGTACCCAGTGTTGCTGTTCCTGCCTCTGCCATGGAAAGCCTGGTGAAGACAGGGGCAAACCTACCTTCCCTTTACCCTTCTTGGTGATGTAAGGAAACCTGCAAGCTATGCTGAAGCACAGAGTATGAAGAAGGACTCTTTCAGTCTCTCTTGTTCAAAGTGTGGCACTTAAATAATTTTTTATTTTTGAGTAGAAGGGAAAGTGCCAAGGAATTAGGTTTTGTCAGAAACTAAAGATGAGAAATTTTTCTGAAGCTATTCCAATTAAGAGCTAAACATTTCTGGATAGTGTAGGTGAGACTCAACATGCAAGGGGAGCACCATTCCCTGGACTGTACCATCTGATGATATTAGATGTAGAGAAAGAGCTTCAAAATGCCAACCAAAGGCTCCTTAGTTAAAAGGCAGGGGGCTATAACACTGTCTTCTTGTTGTTTACTTTGTGCCCTTTGCTTTTTATGCTACCAGTGCTGCAAGTGGAAATTAAAAGTATTCTAATGAGTAAAAGTGCAGGTGATTATAATCTTTCCAGGTTAATAAAAAGAACAGAAAAATCTGCATTTTCTCACAGATCAAACCACTTATTTTACTGTTTTTTTTTTGTTCTTACACTAAACCAGACCAGCTTCATCCAGAGATGGAGTAATCTGCCATCCTGTAACTGTGTGTTCCCCACAGTGTGATGGAGTATGTTCCATCCCCTTACAGATCCAGTATTGCCCACTGAGTGCAACTGTGCAGGGTGATCCAGAGAAGGTTTGCTGCAGCCCAGACCTGTAGGGCAAGGTTGAGCATCCTACAATTCCAGCTTGATTTCGACCAAATCAAGGTGGGAGACAATAATAATATAAAGACTTTGTGAATGAAAAAATTGAACTTGTCCCTATCTCATAGTTTTAGTGTCCTCTGTCTTGCTGGCAGGCATTGTAGAAGAGGGGAGTATCAGTGACTTGGGAAGAGCCAGGTGTTACTTGAGTAGCAGCTGAGACTTGGTGATGATTGCTGGCAACTGAGGTTGGAGAGCACTCAGCTTCAAAGCTGGGGAGACTGTGGGTACAGAACTGATTCTGTGGAAGATGGGAAACAGAGAGCTGAGAAGCTGCATAAGGGAAACAATTCAGTCATCAGCACTACTAGAGTAGAAAGAAACTGGGATTGGGAAAATAATGATGGAAATAACACCAGATCCTCCTAGAAGCTGCAATATGGCGTGAGAAAAGTAAATGACCATAGAAAAAAAATTGGGTAAAGGAAGAACTGAGTGGGATGGGGATAGGAGGAGCCATGGGGAAAGGCTGTGATGAGGAGTCAGAAAACAGAAAGTGGGAAGGTGAAGACTATCAACAAAATGTCCAATATTACAAGTTTTGAAGTTATGAAGATTTAGTCAAAAGGGTTAGAAGAAGACTGGAACTTGGTAAAGCAGGGAAACAAGAGCTTGGTGGCAAAGCTTGAGGAATGGAGACTGAAAGCTGAGGGGTAGGAAGAAACAAGCACCACCTGAACAAGGAGGAGTGAGGAATGAAAAGGGGAAAATGTGAAGCAGTGGGCATAGACATTGGGTGCCCCACTGCGCAGTCTGTGCTTGAGCATGGTTTGGTGTTCCAGCTCCTTGAGTTCTGTTGTTTCTACACCTGAGATGGAATGTGTCCATCACCTTTGTCCCACACTTCTATTGCTCTCCCTGAGACTAAAGAACACTAAAGTCACTAAGTGTGATACAGAAGAATGCCTGTTTCCTTCACCTAATACATTTGTCCTGGGGAATCAGGGATATGAGGCAGAGAGAAAAGGACATCCCCCACATGTCCAGGACCTCCACGTTGCACCAAGAGCAAGCACAGCATGTGCTGAAGGCAGTCACATGCTGCCCTGGGAAACTGTGCTTATCCTCCTCTGCCGCAAAATTTCTGTGTGGTGCTGGGCAAATTTTTGAAACCTACCTTGTCAGAGGTGATGACTGACTGGTGCTCCTTGTATTACGCATGTGTGGGTGGAGATTTCGTGTCTGACATGAAGGAGTGCTGAGTTCTCACAGCAGAAGCTGAGGTAATACATACTGAGCTTTGTAGACAGAAAGTAGAGTATTAAATAAACTGAGAAATCAAGTCCTAGGGAGTCCAAAAAAAGTAATGGAAACTTTTGACCTTAATCACTTTGGGCTTCAGTTCCCTATGTGTAAAATGTGGATTGTACCACCCCCTCATGCTGCAGGGCTTACTAATGAAGATTAACTCACATTCAAAAATACTCAGATGCTTTGGTGATGAGGCAAGAGCAAGATTCCCTGAATAATTTTCTTTTCAGAGCCATGTTTGAGGAGTAGGTAAAGTGTGAAGCTAAGCACTGAGCAAAGAGCAGGACATGAAAGCCCAAAGAGCTGCTCACCAGATAATTAGATTTGCTGCCTGTGCACACAAAGAGATGGCAGTGGGGTGGGAAAAGTCATTGTGAGATCACGAAAGAACTCTTTCCTAAGGTAACTTAAATTTTACAGTTTTTTATCCTGAGTGTTTGGTTTGTAAATTCACAATAAACATTTTTGTGTGCAGTATAAACCTGTGTTGGCAAGATGTTTGGTGAGGTAGACATTTCTCTCTGTCTATAATATGTGATGAGTGATGCTTTCCTTGTATGCTGTTGGTGAATAATTTTGATATTAATTTGGTGATTTTAATTAATCTGTTGGTGTTTATAGTAAGTTCTTAGAAAAGCAAGTATCATGACTATTTTATACATCTATTGTATCAATATTTGAAATGTGTACTGGAGAGCTGGAAACAATCTGGATCCCTGGATCTTGCTCTTTTCCCTAAAGATGAAATGAGGCATGCATTTTTGTTCCAGTCACACTGAGTTTGAAACACTGCATTATTAAACAGGTCTGCAGTTTACCTTGGAGTCCAGTGGTTGTCTTACCATTTAGCATGACTAGGGTCAGGTCTGGGATAAAGAATTATTTAGGAACACTGAGCATGGCAGAGGAAAAATCCAGGTCTAACATAGAAGGAAATCTAAATGAGCCTTGATTTTACAAAAATACGGATTGATCTGATTTGATGGAATCAAAAGAGCTTTTGGTGTCATCACTTGAAATCCAGGGACATAGATGAGGAGTCTGGCTTTGGAACTAAAGGCAGTTTCCTATAACTGACATTTACTTGTATGTTAATGAGAAAAGGGGTACTCCTTTCAATTGTACTGCCAGTGTCTGGAATCCCCTCTGATAACTGATCATGAAACTGTCACTGATAGTTTTAAAGTCACATATTTGGTGGTTTGTTTTATAAAAATTTTTGTGAGTCACAGGTATCTGTGAGGCCACTTGGAAGCAGGGGAAAAAAAAAACAACCTTCTACAGTGTAGGTCACTAATTCTCAAAAAAGTCAGTGGAGAAAAAGTAAAAGCCCCTATTCAAGTATAAGTCCTTGCACTAGTCACTCTTTGGGTACAGAAACATTTAATTTCTGAGCAAAAAAGAACCCACACCTTTGTTTTTTCTCTACCATAATTTATTTCAAATGTCATTACAGTCTGTAAATTCAGATAAATGAGTCTGACAGGATGTAGAACATTTATTAACATATAGTAGCATCTTAAAACTAAATACACACCATTTTCTTGTTTGCCTTCACTAGTGCCTTCTTATAGTCTCAGACTTGAATTTTCTCTTTTACACACTCTGCATTCATAGCAGGAAGGGCAATGTCTTTCCTTCCCCCTTTCAAAAACTTCTTGTAATATTTAACAATGTGGTGTAAAACTAAGGCCAAGCTTTCTTTAAGTTCACTGTGGAAGTAATGAATAAAAGGTAAACGAAGGGATTGTGTTGTTTCTTACCTTGTCTTCTGCTGCAGCTCTACCTACAGCTGAAATTGGGAGCCTGACATCAACTACTGGAAAATGTTTAATATTAGTTATTCTGTGAGCTGAAAGTGCTCACACTTTTTACTAGGCCTTGACCTGTAATTTTTCTTCACTTGCAATCTCCTTCTCTCCAACCTTACGTATCTCCTTTAGACAACTGATTCTCTGCTGCATTTGCTGCTTTGGCATATTAGGATTTGCGTACACCAAGCACTGTCAGTAAGGACTGGAAGCTGTGGCATGGAGGAGGCAATGAGTATCAGGAACTCTTGGGATTAAGCTCTGGAAGATTAAGCTCTAAGATTATTATTAAGCTCTAAGATTCATCTCAAGCCATTAAGGACCCTGTTGATGAGATTTTATCACAGATATGCTGTTATGGAACTTCTAGCTTATCTGGTTAAACCTCTGGAATATTACCTTTCTGGCATTCCTTCTCCAGTAATAACTTCATTTTTTTTAGAAGGGCTCAGCAGCAGGACAGCTGATTTTAGTTATTTATGGTGTTGCTTCTAACCCAGTACATTTGAATATTTGTTATACTGGCCTACTGCATGCAAACACACAAACTTAGTCCCTAAACTCTAATTTTTAAAGAACAATGAAAAAAATTGAGAGGCAGGTCAGTGTAGATAGAGTTCATACCTTATCTGAACAGCTGATATAGCTGGAAAAAACAGAGGAAAAATTGAATGCACAAGCCCTTCCTCCACTTTTTAATAGAAGATTCAGTTTTCAAAAATGATGATGCATATTTGCATGTTGGAGAAAACATCTTTCACTGAGAAATTTAAAAGGCAGAAAACTTTGAGCTGAAAGATCAGCTTGGTTTTTGATGGGCATCTTATAAAGGAAATCAGGCAAGGTGCTAATGGTAGAAAAAGTCAAACAAACTCAAGTAGCTGGAGGTCAAAGCTACAGAAGTTCAAACGAGAAGGTAACTGCTCATAACTAAATTACACTTGTTATTGAGACAAATATAAAATGAAGCCAAGATCTTTTGAATGTCAAATCAAAACAGGACAACTCTCTGGATGAAGTGTCAGCCAGACACCACTGAACCCAGCTAACTATATTCAGTCCAGGGGTGAGTAGGAGACTTTGAACACTGGGATTGGTGAATTACTGGATTGTGTTTACCTGGCTGTGAAGGTGTTCTACACTTCTATGCTGCAGTAAAAGACAAAAAATTACTCTTGTAGAAGTTAGGTCTTTCCTAATAAACTATGTTTGAACCCAAAATTGCATGATTCCAGTAAAAAGTGTACCCCTAATTTACAAAGTTACTTGCTAAAAAATATGGGGTTACCTGAGGAGTGAAGTGACTCTTTTTACCTCTGTTTTTTTTTTTTTTTTCCTTAATTTGGACACTGACTGTAGCAAGTGAGACAGCTGTTGAAATGTGGATATTCCAAACACATCCTGAAATTGGATTAGCCCAGGTGAAATAGACCTGTGTGTGTAGACATTGAATAGGAAGTCTCTTTACCAACATCCACAACCTCTTAAACAAATGTAGAGTGAAACATTATCCTGTGAACCCACTCAAAAAAGGAGACATAGCTCTTCCCTGTAAGGACTATATCCACGAGCACTTATGGGTCATAAAGGTGCACTGACTTCCATGAAAATGAAAAAATGTCCAAATTGAGTGATAAACATCATCGTACAGTTATGTTTCAACTGAATTAGGCATGCACAAAAATAGCAATAGCCTCCTTTAGAAAGTATATAAAAAATCCTTTTTAATATAAGGTAATTAGTAATTATTTTTTTAAATGGCTATCTCTGCCACTCAGATCTTCAAACATTATTGTTTACTTTGGAGTGTCTTATTTTTTATGTACTGGACACCCAAAAGAAAATCAAGGAAGGGCACTTGTGCAGCACAGTAGAAGAATCTGCTTGGTTTAAGTTCCACTCTAAAGGACATCACCAAACAAAGGCAAATGAGGTGATCAGTCCCTTTTGAATGGTTTGCAGCACCAAGGAGTGGACTTCTGTGTGCACATTGGCCTCCATTACTCCTGGGCTGCTGAAACACTGATCTCTGTGGTTTTCAAACATGAATGTTTAAGACTGCTGCAAGCTTTTACCATTTCCCTGCCTAGCAGTCATGACTGAGGGGAGTTGTGTTTTGTGAGGGTTGCCTCTGGCCAGTAGTGTGGCAAGGCTGCCATGGCTGGAGGGAGAGCGTGCATGATCCTCCTGCTGCTATTTTATCAGTGGGGGAGAGTCTGCTGCTATTATGTGCTGCTGTTACATGCTTGAAAAATTGCACATTAAATCAGGTCGGTGATGTTGCATCATGGTCGGTGATTTGCAGCATGCTAGGTTGCAAAGTTGTGTTCATAATGGCTTTAAGCAACAGTGCTTTTCTCCTAGTAGATGCATGTCTAGAGAATTAAAAAAGCAACATGCTGATCTAGGAAAGAAGGTCAAACCACTTTCATCCTTTCCTATTGTCTCCCGTTTTTTCCACAGCATTTATGACTTTCTCTTCAAATAAAAGTCGTGCTGCTGCAGACCTTCAATCTCTCTTAACCTCATAGATTCTTTTCATACCCATCAGTGGCCACAACAGACCAACTATTGCTTAGAGACAGCTGTTGACATCCAACCCTATTTATTTGCTTTAGCTACATGATCAGTGTCACCCCAAAAGGGATTTATCTAGTTCACTTGCTGCTTCTAGAAATGGCAGATTGAAGTCATTGGTATGTTGTGTTTCTGTTCTGTGCTATCTGTTCAGTGGAAAGGCTCATCATTGCTTCTCTGGCCTGGAGTAAAACTGTGTGCTAAAGATATGTGCATGTGGGAATGAAGAACCTCTGTGGAAATGAAAAACCACTATATTCTTAGAAATGGATAGCCTGTGCAAGTGATGAGTGGAACAGTCAATTGTCTCAGTGCACTTTGTGTACTAGATGTGGGAGGATGTGCCCATGCTAGTGAACACTTATATAGGTGTAGGCTATTTAATATTGCTTGGCTGCTTTCTTCTAAGCAATAGCTTCTCTTTTTTTCTCTCTTGCTCTCTTTTTTTTTTCTTTTTTTTTCTTTTTTTTTTTACGGAGGGGAATGCCAGACTTGACTAACAAAGACAAGAGCAGACTAAAAGTTTCCTTAACAGGAAGCCACTAGCTCTCCACTTAGCAAGTAGGGAGGAAAAGCCTTTAAAAATGTTCAAACTTTCTTATGCAAATTTCAGTTACACACAAGTTTTGGGAGAACTTATTCAACAGTGAATTGAACAGTCTCTCAGCGACTATAAATGCACAGTAAACAAAACTGTGTGGCACAGCACAGAAATCTAAAGTTGAGGGTGCTTTCAGGTCTCCCAGGGTGTTGTTCCACTGTTTCCAAACAATCTAGTTTTGGCTGAGGGTAATATATTTTCTAAAAAAAGCATTAAAAGAGCTTTAAAGCACAACCAGAGCATTTAAAGGTGAAGTAATGCAGTCTCTCTAAAGGAACATGACAGTTTTTAAAATGAAGGCATTTATTATGGTTGTAGTCAGATAGTTTTTGAGTGACTGAAATACCTGCACATACAATTGCCTTCATTAGAAAATGTCCCAGAGCCCTGTTGGAGAGCAAGGATGCTTTCTAGCTGCTTTTCTCACATACCTCAAGGAGAAAATTTTTATCTCCACACTGTTCTGCCTTGGACTTGGGAGCTGCATGCATACTTTCTTTGTGGCCTTGGTTATGCCAATCGCATGACACAAAGATAAGCAGATGAGCAATGACTGAAGCCTTGTTCAGTGGTGAGATACCATCAAGGTAAAGCAGAAAGAGTGGTAGATGAGAGATAGATGAGAGATAGATGATTGTTAACAGGTTATCTTCTCTCACCAGTCCTCATGGTTAAAAGGATCCTTACAGATGTGAAGCAGTTTTGCTGAACTAAAGAGCCGCTGTATCTGCCATAATGGCCTTCCTAGAAAAGCAGTGATGGTCCAAGATCTCTTCCCTGGACCTCTGTCTGTCTCTTGCAGACAGCCACAGAAAATCTTTGGGTAGGTTTCCACTGGATTTTGTGGGACAGCCTGCAGAGGGCAAGGGCAAGGCGTGTGTTAGATGTTGCCTTATAACTACACTGTCTGACACACACCCCAGAGCTGGAGATCATTGTGTGCTTGGCCCAGTAGCTGTCAGAGAGCACAGCCTGTAGCTGTGCTTTTACATTTGAGTGAGATACCTGTGGCTGTCGTACCTGCCTGCTCAAAGCAGGCACAGAGTCTCAGGAGAGTGTTGCTTCATGAGCTAATGCTTCAGGGTGAGAAGAGCCATCTGCCACTTCTGCTCTGAGGCCAGTTTCCTCAGCTCAACCCCTTCACAGATCAAAGGCACAGTGTTTAATCATGGTGACATGGCCATACATCTTCATGAGGACTCTGCCTACTTACCAGCTCTTGGTGTGCAAGACCTGGGCCATATTCTTGCTTTTGCTATGGTATCCCTCTGACTGAGTTTCTTCATCCATCAAGTGTGGATAAGGATGCTACTCTCCTTTGTGAGGTCTGCTGCTGTGTGAATGAAAGCAGTGAACAAGGGAGAAAACTGTGAGAGGGAAGAACTCGGTGCTGGCCTGCTGTGCTGTGTAGAGTGACAGCTGTAATCCTTGTCAGGTAAAGGGAGATGATAAAGGGGGTCTCTTTGCTCACTTTGCTCATCTTCTTGAGGAAACAAGTCCTTTTATCTATGTGGCTAACACCTGAGAGAAATTACCATTCTCTAGGGAACTGAAAGTGCTTTTTGGTACATCTGAGAACAAAGAAACACAGAACTTTTTACCTAGAAATAACCCTGGCCAAATCAACTGTCTTTAGCTGTCCACAGCCTAAGGCATGTGCACATGCCACACACCAGTAGATAAAGTGCTTTGGGCCCTGCTGGGGAATGGGAGATGGTTAAGGGAATTCCTGGGTACTACAGATGGCAGTAGTGGAAGGAATTTCTCTGGAGGCAGCAGGGGTTTTTTTTCTGACTCAATGCTTATCCTTTGCCTCTGCCTGTTGTTAGACAAACTGTGTTGTGCATAGTCACTGTGTCTCATGGTGTTTAAAACAGACATTTTGACACTTTTTCTCATCAGCAGATGCTACAACACTTTTGGCAGTATCAGGTTGAGATTAGTTTTTTGTGGGTCATGACAGGCAAGATAAGCAGTTCTGGCATTCAGAGGTGATCTGTCCTACTCCTGCCCTGAGACCAGGCCTCGAAGATCTCAGCTGATTGTGACAGACACCCCTATTACCTATTCTTATACACCTACAGTGATAAGGCTTTCATATTTGCTGATGGCAATCTGGTCCAGCATCTCCTTAGTTTTACTGACTAGGGGTGTCTCCTCACATTTACCTTGCAGGTCCCTAACTTGCTCACTCTGCCGTTGTAGCCAAGCAGTATAAACATAATTTGGCCCCAAACACTTCCACTTTGCAGAAAATAAGCAAATTATTCTTGTTCCTATTAAAGAAATGTGGGAAAAATAGGTCTTCATAGTGCAAATATCTAGTTTCAGAATTTGCTTTCTGTCTTTATAATGAAAAACCAACTAGGAGAATCCAGAACTGCAGGCTGGATCTCTCAGGTGCCTCTGTGACCTGACCTGCAGACCAGTGACAGTACCAAGCCTTAAACCCCATGTGAATGGCACATGCTGCTGGTACCTGTCATTGCAGGCGCCAGTTCAATCAGCAGGGCTGCAAGGTCTGGCACCACTTCACTCTGGCATTCCACAGGTCTGCAGCAGAGCTGGAGGCTGTCATGATGGAGGTAGGTTGGTGCATATGTGGGCAAATGAGTCAACCTGTGGGTGACAGGAGGCCAGTGCTGACATTTGGTGACCTTGTTCTCACCCACCCATCCCCGAGCATTCTCTCACAATGTCCCGGGCATGTTTCTGGTTTTGGCTGTGTGAGGAACAAATGGTTCCTGACGGACCTCAGTGGTTTCACCTGTGCTGGGCAGTGGCATTCAGCATGTGCCCCACAGCACTACATCTGGGTGATCCTGGTGGGTGCTGACACCAGGTGAGGTTTGGGGTGCAGCCAAGGCAGCACAGTGAGACAATGAGTGGCACAGGGAAGCCACATTCCTACCATGGTAACACCGTACAAAATTTTAAGGACTTCCTGCAGAAGCAAACATAAATGAGGTTAATATCTCTTTTGAAAGCATTCAAAGAATTTCAGATCAGGTCCTCCTCCTGTACTATAGACTTATATTTTAACTTCACTGGTACTAACTAGATAGTTAAGCAAAGAGCTGGATCCTGAATAAATCAGACAACTCCACAGAAGTCAACAGCAGAGCGATGTTATTTTAGTGTGGTACAAATCTCAAATTAAAAATTAATTTATTATCTGCCTGGATATAAATTCATGGCGCAGGTCCTCATTTTCCCATACTGTCCCATCCTGCTAAAAATGCCAGCAGATGAGTTTGTCTTGTTTCAGCATGGATGTGTCTGCAGTTTTTGCTGCTTTGGGTCATAATCAGCAGCAACTGCCTGCATAGCAATTCCCTTATAAATTTTCTCTCTCAGGGGTTGCCACTGAACTTTCTCTTTACCCAGCAAAATTCTGTCCTCAAGTATCAATTTCAAACTGGTGCATGTATCATAAGTCCACTTGTATATTGATTCATTACTGTGCCTCTGCTTAATTTAGCAAGAATTTTGTGTTAGCCAAACTCTCGTAATTTCATAATAGCAGAAAAAATACAAAAGAATACCACTTGCATCATTTGTTCTGTACATTTACCAATATTCCTTGATGCATCTATTTATTGCATACCACATATGTGGCAATTTCACACAGATTGACTGCCACTTCACTGAAAGTGACTTTTAGCTATATGAACCCGGGGAAACCACTATTATTTTTAATTTCCCAGCAACAACCAATTTAGTTCAAAACCGATATTTTGTAATATCTGAAATGAAGATGTTTTCTACCAGACTGTCCTGATGACTTTTTACTGTAAGATGGGCAACACTGGACAGATGGAAGCAGATCATTTCCACTAAGAAAGGTCATCAGCCCTATTGCAAAAGTGGCCAGTTCCAGCTGGACACATAATGACTAATTTTTAATGAAATTTTTTTTCAAGTCTGTTGGTTTGCTCATTTTTGCTCTACACTGACTTTCTACATTTTCAACTGTTTTGACAAAAGCTCCAGAATTTCTGAAGTGCAGCTGTTTTCCGCTCAGCTCTGTTTCTAATAGTTGCCTAAAAGCATTTTAATTTTAAGGGCATGTAGTCCTGCAGATAGAAATATCAACTCTAAAGAAGAAAGTAATTTTTCTCTTATTTTGGTTAACCCATTTTTGACCTGGCAAACATGGGTGTGATTTAGGTGATCTCCAGCTACAGCGGAGGGCTTGTTGATCTTCAGCTGAGGCCAGAGACAGTTTTGATGAACATTGTTTTTACAGGCTTGTGACTCTGCTGACGTCCTTTGGCTTCCTGTTCAGTGAGACTGTGCTTGGCATCCTTGAATTTAAGCACAATGTGAATTTTCTTAGACTTCACCCTCCAGCCCTTGTTTTGTTTCATCAGCCCTTCCCTGCCTGTGAATAATGGTCATGATCACATCATGCGGTGGCTGCGGGGAGGGAGGGTCCCCTCTGCTGCAGCCCTTTCGGTGGCAGCCGTGTGGGTGAGGTGGGTGTCTGTGGGAAGGAGAGGGAGCGGGTTTCAGGCAGTTTCTGGTAGCATGTAAGACATGCAGTGTGTGGTGATTCACCCCCTCAACACCATTAAACCTTCAGATTATGAGTGGGTTGAATCCTGTAAGGTCATAGGCATATTGTAAAAATAAACACAGACCTCTGAGGTAGATCGGTTACTGTGAGGGGGCAGTAGTGTGGATAAATCAGATCATTCCTCTTTTTTATGAACACTGAGAGCAAAATCAACTGTTTCTACTCTAAGAAACAGTCTCTAAGGCTTTGCCTCCTCTTTGTATTGCTGGCATTGGTGCTGTAGTGCATGTCTTTGACCAAGGAGAAGTCCTGCCTATGTAAAATTTTTGAGTGCATTTGAAGGTGCTGAGTGCTGTTTTCTGGTGCCAGACAACAATAATAACAATGGGCTAGCGAGGAACTTCTCTGAGGCTTACTGAGACTGGAATAAAAGGTCATTCATGCCCACGCTTTTGTTTTGAGATATTAGTTAGGGAGGGAAGTAGATGGAGGGGAGAGATTATCCCCCTTCACTCAGGGCTCATCAGAGCACATCTAGAATACCATGTCCAGTTTCACACTCCCTCAAATACAGGGAAGCTGGGGCATGTTCAGCAAGATGTTAAGAGCTGGAGCACTTGCCCTGTGAGGAGGGGCTGAGGGATTTGGTCTAGTCCTGCCTGATGCACAGAAGTCTTTGGAAGGACCTAAGACCATCTCCCTAGCACATACAAAGGGATCAGAAAGAAGACATTGCCAGAATCATCACAGCATCATGTGTGACATCACATCATCACGTACACATTGGGAGGACAAGCAACAAGGGACTGAAGTTGAAACAAGAGGCTCAGACCAGATATAAGGGTACGCTTCCCCAAGGAGAGAGAGTCAAGCACTGGACTGGGTCACCCAGTGAGGTTGTGCAGCCTCCGTTCTTAGAGCTTTTCAAGACTTGTCAGACAGAGTCCCAGAAGACCTGGTCTGAGCTTACAGCTGTGTCTGCTTTGAGCAGGAAGTTGGAGCAGGGACTTGACATCCCTTTCAGTCTGATACCATGTGGTCCTATGTCTAGGTATCACATACTTTGAGGTCATGGAAAGTTTTAGGTGAAGTTTTTGGATGAAGGGTTGAAAAGATTGAAAAGAATGCATTTTAACCCCTCTCTCCAGCTTTGACCAACTGATCTCACTCCAATCCAGCAGCAGTGATACTTCCTCTGATTTCTCTAACCATGATCAGGCAGTGGGCTTGTTGTCCTGGCAGCTCAGAGGACAGGGGTGCTGGGCAAGGGGATAGGGCACCCACTGCCTGAGGAGATTCTAATGCTAAAACAGGGATTAATCAAGTAGGATTGGCTGAGCCTTTTGGGATACATTGTAGGCTTAAAGACAGGAGCAGAAATCCATCTTTTCCCGGCAAGATATACCCAGTGGGATACCTTGGCAAGTAAACTGTTGATAGAGATACAATGCATGTAATATTGGCCAATTTTGACAGTTTTAGTCTCCACAGAATACAAAAATCAATATTATACCACAGCATTAAAATAATTTCCCTAGAATACAAAATCTTCTCAAAATACAAAATCAATATTGTGAAAATAATTGCAATTATTTGTGGTATATCACTTTCCAACCTAAAATTAGTTGTGTCCAAATTCATCACCAAGACTAGGGCACCCGTGTTGCCTGTGCACAGTCACTGTGCTCAACAGTGCCCCTGTATCATACTTTTTCCTTCCTTCCTTGCAGATCAGAAACTCGGTGTGAGTCTCTTCCCTCCCTGTGGGTCCCAGTGCTGAGAAGCCAGCAGCAGTCAAGAGAAGTCACCGTGTTTGTGTGTTGGTGGTTGTTTTATGAATGCAGGAATTACCACAATTGAATGAATAATTCATTCATGAAAATGATGCTTGAAAAAGTACTCTTCTATTATTCTTGGAAGTTGTTAACCCAGTTGCTTTTTTTTGCCTTTGCTGTGGTGAGACCTGGCAGTGGCTGTCACTGAAAGCCAGCAAGTTCATCTCAGTGAAAGTTATTGAGTAGGGGGGCAGGAAAGATGCAGGCCCTTCCCTGCTGCCACTGATGGCTTTTGTGGGTGTTCTCAGAAAGTCCTGCCAGGCGTCCCGGGTGACTCACCGGCAGCTGACTGAAGGCAGGCAGGAGGCCAGCAGCCCCTGCAGAACTGGAAAGTACAGAGCCATCCCAGTGTGTGCCAGAAAAAGGAGAAGATGTCATGCAGCGATGTATCTGTCTGCCTGTCTTGTCTGTCTGTCACAAGGCTAGAAAAAACCGTGACTCTGTGCTCTTTGTAGGATATATGGGAGCTTGGTGCTGTGAAGTCACCCTTTGTTCTTGCAGGAGGGACTGCTGGATGGTCATGCAGAAAGGTGAGAAGCTATTGCAGGCTTTATTCAGGCTTCTTGGCAAACAAAATCTTCTAGGACATACATGGTCTTTCACAGGTACAGTGTAGTATCCCTTTAGAGCCAGGGTCAAGTTTACTCAGTCAAAACTGCCCACTCTCTTACGAAGCTCCTCTTGCTGCTTCCTGGCAGGAAAGTGATGGATACCCAAATGGATAATGCACATGGTCATAAAGGGGTAGGGGTGTAAAATACAGTCCAAGTCTCATCTCCTTCCCTGAGGGCTCTGAGGAGCCATTCTGCATGTTCACCCTGGAGTTCATGAAGCCTTTTTCCTGCAGAGCTGTGCCTTCAGCTTTTGTGACAGGTAATATCTGACTGGAGGTCTTCCTGTGATGGGTTTCTTTATAAGATGTCCCTTCTCTGTGGACTGCTGGTTCACAAGGAAGGTTATCCTCCTCTCTCCACCCCTTGGGCCACTCACCCAAACTCTTGTAGATCTGGAAGAATGTAGTTTTCTTCAAAACTCCTATCTATCCCTGAGGCTCATGGTTGGCTTTGGCTAACAGGCTCAGGGCTGCCTGGCAGGGTATTTCAGAGTGAGAGGACAGGCAGGGAGGGCAGGAGGGCCAGGAAGAGAAACAGACTGACATTCCTGGCACTTTAAAAAAGAGTCAAGATGAATGGCTGTGGAGGGTGACCCCAGGAGGGATCTTGTTGCTGCCCCCAGAACCCTGCCTAGACAGGGCTGCAGTTCACAGTCCACCAGCAGCCTGTGCCTGTGGCTTACACTAAAGGCCCTGCCTGGACATCCCAGAGCCATGTCTGACACTGGTTCCCTCACCAGGCATGATCCTGATGCTCACCCACATGCCTATATCCTGTCACCTTTCCTGGGGAGTTTCCCAGTGCTGAATCCTTGCCAGTTCCTTCCTGGCCATGGATGCCCCAGGCTCTTTAACCAGGAAGGGTCACTGGTACCTGCTCCTGTGGTCCAGCTGCAGCTGCAGCCGAGCTGAGCCATGGTATTTCAGGGAGCACTTCCCCCCAGCCCCAGCTCTCACTGACACCTAAGTTATTCATCAAGGCCAGGAAAAAAGCCTTCCTGCTTTCAGGCCTCTGGGGAAATGTTGGGGCATGGCTTCAGTGTGATAAAATGCAGAGCAAATGGTGATTCAGTTTTGATTCAAAGCCCCTGGCAAAGGGCAGAGACAACTTGTCTTTACCTCTTTTTACCTTGAAAGGGCAGTTCTCCACCAGTATCACATCCTGGGAGGGACAAGAATACACATCCTCCTTCCCCAGGGCCAAAAGTAGGAGGGTTTTGTGAGGGAAGTCCATTGAAATGTCCACAAAAATCTACATCACTTGTCTCCAGCTAACAAAAACGATTCAGCTGCTGTACCATGACTCAGATTGCATGGAAAATGCTACAAACTGCTTTCTGGGGGTAGAAATTGAGGTAATCCTGCTTCCAATGGACAAGGTAAAGAGGCTTGCTGGAGCACCACAGCTGTTCTTGCTGATGTACACCTTGAGAGCCCCACAAGTGATGCTCGGAGGAGAAGCCTACAAGAAGTTTACCTAACAGCAGTTCAGGCTAGAGGTTGAATCACCACTTAGGTTGCTGTCCTAATATGGGCAGGATGTAAAACTCTGGAGTTTAAAGAAGGAACTGACACTAGTGTGTAGGGATGAAAACAGTGAAGTGTTCCTTTTTTTCAGTAAGAGTGCCTGATCTCCAGCTGAGAGAGGGAGTTCTTCAGAGTGCAGGCACATGCCTTCTGTGGTTTGTACCACCTGACAACCATTGAAGCTATAAAAATTGTCAAGTAAGTATTTTCTGTGGTGAAAGCAAGAGAAAATTGCAAAAAGCAGTCCTCTAAAGACAACTGACCTCTGCAAATGTTCAGTACTTTGTAAAATCAAGGGCTGATAATGCTGGTGTTGGACGAATGCAGCTTGCAGTAGACAATGTGTAAGCTGTGCTGCTGAGACCCTGGATTCCAAAGGTGAGGGTGGTGAGGAGGTGAGGTGTGTGGTAGTGTTTCAGCTTTTAGGAGCTCTCTAAATGCAGACACAGAGCCTAATTTGAGAAGAGGCTGTTTGTTCTGTGCAGGGTGCAAGGTGGAGGTTTCCACAAATCAAGTACACCAAGTGTAGTTGGTAGAAAGTTTTATCTTTTATTCAGTAAATTTTACACCTAATACATATTCTCCACCTACTTAATGCATATTTATTTAGGCAGTATAATCTTGCACAACACAAAGATATTTTCTTCATTAAGCTACAACTTCTGTTTTAGAAGTTATCTGAGGACGTCAATTACATTTACAAAAGGTGAGAAAAGTCATCTTGAAGACATCAATTCCTTTTGTAGAATTCAGCCTGGGGACAGATAATCCAGTTTGAAGACATCAATAGCAGCAGAACCCCATAGGGATCAAGCAGGAACCAGTTGGTTTTCATATGCTTGCAGTAACTGAAGCTTCTTTCTTTTTCTGTGGGTGTTCTGTTTATTTTTCAGTATCTCTTTGCCTGACAAAAAGGTGTAGCTATCAATAATTCTTTTAGCCCAACCCAAAACCCCAGGGTACTCACCAGCAGACAGGTCTGTGATGCTGAACTCAGCAATATTCAGAAAGAGCCCTCAGTGACAGATCCCTTCTGGAGCTACTGGAACAAATCTTTTAGGACACCTCTACTGCCACCGCAGGGACATCAGCAAGCAATGCCACAGCTCTGCAGTGCTTGGCTATAGACATGCATGTGGCATATGCAGGATGACTCAGGCTTTTTTTTTTTTTTGTTAGCCTGGCACTGTGCCAGGAATGGTAAGCTTTATGTTTTTACAGAGAGAATCAGCTCAGAGCCATCCCAGGAATAGTGGTACTATTCTACCAGCATCCAGAGCAAATCTGCTGCAGGCCATGGAATAGAATAGAATCATTTAAATAGGGAAGGACCTCTAAGATCATTGAGTCCGACCTTTAAACCAGCATTGCCAAGTCCACTGCCAAACCATGTTCCTACGTGTCACGTGTACATGTCTTTTAAATATCTGCAGGGATGGTGACTCCACCACTTCCCTGAACAACTTATCCCAATACTTGACAACCCTTTCCATGAAGAAATTTCTCCTGGTATCTAGTCAAAACCTTGCCTGCAGCAACTGGAGGCCATCTTCTCTTGTCCTTCTCTTGTTCCCTGGAAGAAAAGGCTGGCCCCCACTTGGCTACACTCTTCTTTCAGGGACTTATCAAGAGTGATAAGGTCTCCCCTGAACCTCCTTTTCTTCAGGGTAAACAATCCCAGCTCCTTTAGCCACTTCTCATAAGACTTGTGCTCAGTCTTTTGCCTTTCTCTGGACTTGCTGCATGACCTCAATATTTTTCTTGTAGTGAGGGACCCAGAACTGGATGCAGGATTTGAGGCATGGCCTCACCAGTGCCGAGTACAGGGGGATGATCCTGGCCCTGGGCCTGCTGGCCACACTGTGGTGTCATCTGCAAAGGGCTGCCCTTGGTCCTCTCATCCAGATAATCAAAAAGGGTATCAAACTGGGCTGACCCCAAAACTGGGTCTTGGGGGCATCACTCATTGCCAGTCACCAGCTGGATGTAGCTCTGTTCAGCATCACTCTCTGGGCCAGGTCATACAGACAATTTTTACCCAGCAAACTCTGCACCCAGCCAGCCATGGACTGCTACTTTCTACAGGACAATGCTGTGGAAATGGTATCAGAGGCTTTATGAAAGTCCAGGCAGGTGACAGCCACAGTCTGTCCCTCATCCACTAAGCTCCTTGTCAAAGTAGATCAGTTGGTCAAACAGGACCTGCCTGTCATGAACTTACACTGGCTGGGCCTATGCCCTGCACATTTGCTGTGTGATGGCTCTCAAGATGATCTTCTCCATGGCCTTCCCTGGCACCAAGGTCAGATTGACAGGTTATGGTTCCCTGGATCCTCCTCCTGGCCCTTCCTGTAGACAGGTGTCACAGTTGTTAACTTCCAGTCACCTGGAACCTCCCACGTTAGCCAGAAATTCTGGTAATGATGGGAAGTGGTTCACTGAGCACTTCAACTGGCTCTCTCTGGGGTGGATCCCATCTGGCCCCATAGACTTGTGCATTTCCAAAGGCTGCAGCAGGACAACTTACATTCAGATTCCTCCTTAAAAGGTATGCAGCCAATTAATTGCTAAAACACTTCTGATATAAGATGCAGGCTGAAATTTCTCATCTTCATTGATTCCTATGGATTTCAAGGGCATTCCAGTCTGTTAATGAAAGGCAAAACCCTAGGCAGTAAGTGGGAAAACCAAAGGCACAGAGGAAACTCCCTCACACTGATTTCACAGTTCCCCTTCAAGTGATGCCTAAACTGCAGGAGGCATCTTAAATAATCTCCTGTATTATTGCCTCTGTCCACTGCTCCATTTCCTTCTGTGTCAGTTGCAAACTCATGTAAACCAACAGCCTACAATATTCTTTTTTGCTCTGTTGCAAAGACAGTACAGGGCTAGCAACTGAGCTATGGTGAGCTGAGTATAATTTCTTCTTAAGAAGAAAAGAGATATGAAAATTACTGTGGGCACATTGGCTATGGAGAAGTCTTTGGGGAAGCTCAATGTCTTGCTTATGCCATTACATCCTGCTTGTAGTAGTAGATTCAGAGTTTGTGAAAGATTTAAACAAACATAAAGATGCAAAGGGTGGAAAAATACTCTCCTGCTGAGCTGTGAGTGTGCTCTAGTGCGGGGGCAGGAAGGCCAGCTGGAGGCAGCAGGACAGTAATGTCCTCTTGTCAGTGTGGGGTTTCTTCCTTAGAGACTGCAGGACTGTTACTGAGATGGTGATTCCCAGCAGCAGGTCAGTGTGAGACTGCATGGCAATACATCACCCTGAAAGGGAAACCTAGCAAGCCTTCTGGTTCCCACTCCTTGAGAGAAGCTATGTTGTGGCCTTGATGTTCAGTAAAGAAAACCTTTTCATCCCTTTAATTTATTTCTGTTGCATTCTGGAGAGCTGCACGACAAATGACATTGCTTTAACTGGTTTCATTAGCACTATATGAGAGTGTTCAAAATGTAGTTAATGCAAAGTTTTGTAATATACCAGTAACCATAGAAAATTTAAAAATGGACTTGAGCAGGGCTGTTTGCAGACACCTGAGTTTCTGTGACAAACTTACCCACTGCTAGGAGTAAAGATGGTATTCCCATGGCAAAGCTCCTGGAGTTCTACTGACAGAACCAGCTCCATGACATTTGACATTACTGTCACTGTAATGGCTTTAGCAGTGCATGGGCCTCATGTGCAGTGGAATGATTGTAAGACAAACTTGTAAAGGCCATGTCTAAACCTAGTAGAAGGAAAATGAGTGAGGAGCCCATCTAAAGGGAAGACTCTAACAGCTGAGCCTTTGTGATGCTAAGCGTAACAATTGAAGATGCCAGCACTGGCAGCTCTCTGCACTCCTTTTTTCCTGCTGAACTGGTGGAATCTTCAGCAGAACTGGCAGATCTTCACCCTGCTTAGGCATCCTCAGTCCCAGCTGAAATTCCAGGGTACCCAGAGAGTTACCATTTTTTTATAATAAGGTACCAAAATTGTAGAGAACAGCAGTTTTGTGTTAAGATTGTGGTGCATGGGCAAATACTACATTCTGTCTGCTCCCTCACAGGAATGGAAACCTCTGGCTTTGGTTCTTTGGTGGTCCAGAAGGGTAAGTAGCATCTGTCCTGGCTGGATTTACCAGAATGTGTCAAACTTAAAAGGAGTTACAAAGTGGACTTTAGTTAAATCAGCACAGCTTCCCTGTAGAGAGTTTCTTCCAGTACTGACATAAAAAGGAAGCAGAAAATAAAAACGTAGAGTTCCCCCCAGTCCCCACAAGTCCCTGGGCTCTGTATTCTCTTTTTTTTCCTGAAGAGCTGGAAAATATGTCTGTTTTCTTCAGAAAAGGATGAACTCTCTGTGGATTTCAAACTACGTTTTCCTATCTCTGAGTTTGTACAGTCACAGTTTCTGAGGATACAATCCCTTCATTCATAAGGCAGAAAGCAAAGGTGAAAAACTCAGACTATTTCAGCATTCTTACCATCAGGCCACGTCAAATCCTCATAATGAATCTGGGCTGTGCTGAGCTTTTCAGGATGCTCCAGAGACAGTGCCATGGCACAGCAACGAAGATACTACTATTCCAAGTGTCTAAGTAATTACTTGATTTATAGAAGAGTGCCACTCCTCCTTTCCAGCCTGTGGAAAGGCACGCTAGTCCCTGTCGCTATGCATTCCCAGCCAAGCTCCAAAGACACACGTGAAAAGCTGACATTCTGAGCCCAGGGGAGGGGGAAGGTATTCAGGCCAGCAGTTGTTGGAGCATGAACAGAGCATCCTTGCCAATGAGTGCCATGGGGTGGAGATGGGGTGTGGGGCACAGGGAGATCAGGGTGGGAGGAGAGGACTGGTGACAGAAGGTATGTGGTACACAGCCAGAGTATCAGCAGAGAGCTGTGAGACCTCAGAAAGGATCTGGAAGGAGCTGGGAGGAGAAGAGTACAGGAGAGAGGAAACAGAAGTGCAAAGAGAGAGCCGAGCAAGCAGAGAAATTTGCAGTGTGCATGGAACAAGATCTGCATGGAGGATTTTTAAGGAAGCAAGTGGCAAAGTCACAGTGCCAGAAGAGGAAGATGAGCCTTTTTTGGGCTGCTTTTGCAACAAAGCTGTACCTACCAGTGCTGACAGTAGCCACTACACCCCTCAGTCTTGGTCATAGCTGCTGAACAAGTGCTGACAGTAAACAAAGCATTTATATCTATTCCAGACCAACTGAACTGGTTACGCCTCAGAGGAAGTTGTGATGGGGTAAGCTTTTCGTGGAACTGCATTTACAACACAGGTTCTGATCACCTTGCCTTCTGTGCATCTATAAAAAAGTATTCAAGGTAGTTTTATTATCCTCAATTGACTGTGCTCCACAAAATGCAAAGATCCCAAGATCACCATGAGAAAGATCAAAATGTTTACTTTTAAATATTTCCTTGCTGAGAAACGATGTTTTACCAAAATTAGTCCTTGCATTTGTGAATTTGTAATTTTCAGGAAAAAGTCTGTTTTTATTGGGAAACATCTAAGTAAAACTTGAAATATGAAGTGAATTTAATTTGCTTTCTGTTTATGAAAAAAACCCATGATGAATCAGAGAATAACGTGTTCAGTGTTTAGAAATTGAAGTAGAGATGCTCATGTTCTAGATCAGGGTAATTTAAGGGATTGTGAGGAACAATACACTGCAACAATGATCCAAGAAAACTGTAACATACGTTGTTTTGTGCACATTTGTCTTCAATGACTTTCCCAGACTTTGCTGACTGCATCCTGGGAGGGCACCACTAGGTCATGTTTCATTTTCTTTTTCCTACTGCAGCTTTCAAATCCCCCTCAGCTTCAGCAAAGCTAGAGAACTAATAAAAAGAAAAGATCAGGGGAGAAAAAAAAAAAAAAAAGGCAGCAGTTTAACACTGGCACTAGAGAAAAGTGAAAATTTAAAGGCTTGAGTAGTTATCCACCACACATTTTCCCCAGTTGGAGACAGCTATACAAACTGGAAAAACAAAAACTGTAAAGTTTTGGTTGAGGGAATCCTGCGTGAGAATTCTTTTCATATTCTCATTGGCAGAAAGAGGAGGCAAAGGGGTGCTACTATACTTGCGGATATCAAGTGAAAATAGTTTCCCATATTTGAAAAATATGTGTGTAGGCTCATACACAAAAACAGTCCCTTGCTGTCTGCATGACCAAGTACCAATCTGCCTACTCAGATAGATTTCAAGCTCATAATTGATTTCAAGGCAGATTACTTGCTGAGGTGCAATAGTAGGACAACTTTTCACAGGGAAAATTGTATTAATTTTTCTGTTTATTTACAGAATTTCTTGGAGACTTTATAGGAAATAGAAATGAGTCCATGACAGCACTAGAAGGACTTGAGCTTTAGGAACATTTAAATATCTGGCTGAGGATTATGGATGAGAGGTTTTATATTAAAATGTTCCTGTTAGGGTATCATGAAATTCTCAGGGGAGTGGTGTTCTAAAACAGTAGAGGGGTTCATAATTGTTTTCAAGGACAATGTTTTCAACTGAGAAAACAGTCTCATTATGAAAAGCAACAAATATGCATTTTTCTTCTCTGCTGCCTCAATGTTTCCTAGCAGACTATCTCGCAAAAACAATGATAAAAAACAAAACAAATTTTATTTTGAGTCTTTTGTTTTGCTTTTAACTTTTTATTTTCTGCTTCCTTCCTTTTTGTTTCCTGACCTTGGCAAGAAAATTTGTATGACTGGCTGTTAACTTGAATTCTCTTTGGGAGGGGGCCAACTTCTCCACAATCGCTTTTGGGTGCATATAAAATTAATTCCCCTTTCTGAGTAAGGAAGTCTCAATTCTAAATTCCTGTAGCTAAAGATTGTATAACTGCAATTGATTCTCAAAATAGAAAATAGAAAGAGAAAGAACCGTGAAACAGAAATCTCGTACAGTGAAAATATTTATTTTTAGAACTTCCAGGTAAAGTCCAAGCCCAGTGTGTGGATGATATTCAGGATGTTACCCATCTTTTTGATTTTCTTCTACAATACTTAAAACTTGGAGTCATTATAGGAGATGTTGCTGTCAGGGCAGTCTCACTGTAGCTGTAACTGCTTCCCCTGTCTTTCCTTGTTTGCCTAAAAGTTCCCAGCTTGCGAGATTATGACATAAATGTAGAAGAGACAGAAGTCAGTAGGAAATGAGTGAATCAGTTGTCTAATGTCCTGTGTGTCACATAGCAGGAATGCCAGTGCCTTCAGCAGTCCTTTTGCTCCCCAGTGAGAGCATGGCTCTCTGTCTCTCTCATAATTGTCCTTTTAAGAAAAGAATTGGTACCTACTGCTGCAGTGCCAGAGCTCCCCCTTGGATCAGTGTCATTTTTTGATGACACTGCTAGTGCCCAGCATTCATGTCAGGAGAGTGCAACTATCTTGTTTTTTGTTCCTGTTTCCTTCATGCCCTTCTGATGGTGTTCTGGGGGGAGCTTGGTCAGAGGCAATGACACCAAGGACAACAGGCTGCACGCTCCCATGTAGATACTTTATTTAATCAGAAATAAAACAGGCATCAAGAACTCCCCCATGTCAGTTTAATTCCACTCCCAAAAGCAGGAAATATATTGTCCTTTAGTCAGAGACAGGGTCAGTGATGTTTCTTTCTCTGATTATGAAACAGGGAGTGTTGCGTTCACCACTCGTATTTCCTGATAACAATACCAAGTTGTGTCGTCAGATACCTCTCACTGGGGAAACAGGTGCTGTCACATTTATCCTGCTGCCTCCCAAGGAATGAGCAGAGCAGGACCAGGATACCCATCTTGTGCTTCCTCCTGGGCCAGCATAGCCAAGCAAGCTGGGTTGCATTCCCAGGCAACCCTCTGAATCAGGCGATCTCAGTGGATGGGTGCCAGGCACCAGGAAACCCCGGAGCCTCTGTCACCCAGAAGTGTTCCTGTGAGAGCATCCACTGTCGTGGCGGGCTCCAAGCTGCAGATGATATCCTGGTATCTTAAGGAGACAGCTACCTCTTTGTCATTCCGATTGGGAACGGCTGGAAAGAACGACACGGACTCTCAAGGGAGTCACAACACGAGAATTCCCTAGTTTATTGCTCTAGGCTTGTCTTATAGACAGATAAGTGGAAAATACAGAAAGGAAACTCTTATTGGTTAGCAAAGTGCTACATCACCATCATTGGTCAGTGGGGCTCACCACCCCCCTGACTTTCTCCTGCAAGGAAAACAAGAGGACAGACAAACAGCACCTGGCAGTTGTTTTCTGTCTCTGAGGATTGTTTTGAAATCCTCTTATGAATTTTCTCAGGCTAGCTTCTCAGGCAGGACTGAGAGGCCATGGGCCTGCAGTTTCTGCAGCTCCCTGCAGCCTGTTCCAAAGCTAGCATCCATACCTCTTCTTTCCAGTGATATTGATGTTCTATTACACAAGTGCATGAGGTGCTTATGGGATGTGCAGGACCAGCTGTGGAAGTGTGATGAGATGCGTCTGGCCAGAGTAATTTTGCCTCCACCATCAGCACTGAGCTTCTCTGGCCTGTGGAGAGGAGACAGGATCAGGAATTAGCACACGGAGTGCAGAAAGCACCTGGTGGTTTTGACTGGGCTTTTTTGGGATGAATATCCTAAAGGATATCTTAAAGTATGAATATCCCCTGGGCCTCTTATCTTATTTCTCACCCTTCCCTTCAGGCTCACTCTGTGCACTCCTGCCCTTTCTCTCCTTCCAAACCCTTTCCACCCCTTCCCACTTCCTTCTTGTGATTACCTTTCCTTTCCATCTCACTGACCTTTTTGTTGTGGATATGACATCCTCCCTCTGCCCAGCACCCACCTGGTCTAGTGGTGCTCAGCCACACCTGCATTTGCAGAAGGACACTAAGCCTCTTCTTGTGCAGAACTGCTCTCAATTTGGTCTTGCATTAAGCAGTGAATCTGAATTAATAGAGGGCTGTGAAGCAACTGCTGTGAATAAATGCATTTTTTTTTATTAGGTTTCTGAGACAGATATTTATTAAGAAAAAGATAAACACACGTGATTATACACACCTTCTCCACAAAATGTACTCTCTTACTAGTCAGAGAAGTGACCAAGCAGTAGTATGTGCAAAGTATGAAGAACGTGAAGTAAACATATCTGAAAATGTTCAAATGAGCTTGGAGAACTAGACTGTGATTTCTCATTGATCTTCTGGATAAGCAGAGGCTTTTGAATAGAGAGAGAAGATAAAAAAACCCAAAAAACAAGAAAATAAGAATTTTATTTTTAAGGACCTGTACAAGCTCTAATCAAGCACAAGATCATCTCCAGCTTTTTAGTTTAACTCTAGGAAGACAATAGATTCACATGAAGAATAAAGGCAAAAAAAAGTAATCTTGAAACCTTTCTGACAAAATTTAAAAAGGTCTTCTGTTAACTGAAATGAACAGGTACTTAAGCAAACAGAAGAAATTGACTGTGTGAGAGAGCAAGAATTGAGTTTGCGATGTTGTACTGCTACAGATCAGAACTTGCTGAGGTAATGCTAGGCTGATCCTCCTCTCTGTTAAAAGTACTATTTCTGTGAGTCATTCTAGGTGATTTCTCAGGTACTTTTCTGGTCCTACAGCAGGAATCCTCTCCTTTCTGGTGGGAATTTCCCCTATGCACTAGTAGAGGCTACTCTGGTTTCATAGAAAAGAAATCCATATGTCCCTCCCAGGTACAGAACTGTCAGATCTGTGGTTTAGTTCGGTAGATACGATATTTTGTATATGATCCACAGCATTTCTTCTTTCACTAGCTCTGAGTGAAATGGCCTTCAGGGGTCCTGGACTTCACCCATAGCTCATACCTCCCTCTGTGTTGGTTGTTCTATGTATTTACATACCCCCCCACACACAAACAAGCACTGGGGATAAGAGCTGTAATACCTTTCTCTCGGATAGATGGGGTGCATGTTCAGAAAAGAGCCCATGGAAGCCATGGCAATTGTCAGTTTGTCCTCTGGCTGCATCACTGCCAAGATCTGGCCAATGCCTCAACACAGGGTGATGTCTTTGTACCAGAGAAACCAGGCTGCCATACTGATGTCTCCTGGGCCCCTGTATGCTCCTGCAAGCAGGAAGCCGTACCAAACCTTTTCCCCCTCCTCATGAGTGACCTACACCATAGAATCATAAAATCATAGAATGGTTTGGGTTGGAAGGAACCTTGAAGTTCAATCCCCCTGCCATGGACACCTTCCACTAGACCAGGTAGCTCAGAGCCCTGTCCAGCCTGGCCGTTAACACCTCCAGGGATGGGGCATCCACAACTTACCCGCACAACCTGTTCCAGTGCCTCACCATCCTCACAGTAAACAGTTTCCTCCTTTTATCTAATCTAAACCTACTCTCCCAGTGTGAACCCATTCCCCCTTGCCCTGTCACTACATGCTCTTGAAAATAGTCTTGCCCCACGTTTCCTGTTAGTTTCCTTCAGGTATTGGAAGGTCACAATTAGGACACCCTGAAGCCTTCTCTTGGCCAGGCTGAAGAATCCTAATTCTCGCAGCCTTTCCTCATAGGAGAGATGCTTCATCCCTCTGATCAACATTGGTTCTGCCACATTGCAGCAGTCAAACAAATCCCAGCTGGGAATGACATTTCACTGGGCCAGCAGTGACAGCTCCTCTCTAATTATAATCACTGTGGCATTGGTCATTTTTCCTACTCCATTTATATAGCATGGCACTGTATGGGAATGCTCTGAGTCTTGAGGAGGATATGGAAAAATAGAAGGATATAAGAAGAAGCAACGAGATAAGGATGATATGGCTGGTATATATTATCTTTTGTTTTCTGCAATACATTCTCTGGAATCTCATGCATATATGGAAATACCTCTTGTTCTTTGTGAAGAATTTCTGCCCACACAAAAAAAGCTCTGTGCTGCACTTTGAGATAACCTCCATTAAACATTTTTCTCAAGGCAGATCATCTACTTAAAAAGAAAGTGTATAAACTGTATTTCCATTTCTAGCTCTTCCCTTTCCTACATGGTAAGCACAAAAAAGTGAGGGCTTGCCCCCTGACAGTGCTCTTTGGCGCAAATGGTGCTTTACTCTCCAGGAAGTCCTCTTGAAAGAGAAAGATCTCCCTGTTAATAATAATAATAATGTTATTCCCTGTTAATGAAGGTAGCATTGTGGTTACTCAACTACAGCAAGCAAATGTCTGTGAAAGCAAACAAAGTAAAAGGACATCAGTTGATATGTTATGCCAGTAACTGTAAATTAATGTTCCTACAGGTAATAAACATACAATGAGCAATTATATTTGGAAGATGCCATAGCTAGGGCTATCATTAAATAATTGACTACTCTTGCCCTCTGTCTCCTAAAGAGAAGTGAAAGCCTCTAGGGACATCACAGACTGTGATGCTCTGCTAAACCTCTCTTTCCCAATGCAGGAGTGATTACTGGCCCAGTCAGCAATTCTCCAGCAGTGCCAGCTGCTGTTTTTGTACTTGCCAGGGCTACAGCACACTGCATCTTGGTCACAGCGGTCCTGCCTCAGCCCTCTGTGCTCCCTGCAGTGCAGCTGGAGCTTTGGGACATGATCAACATTTCTTCTGTGTTTTCTCTGTTCAAAGTGTCTGAAGCAATGATAGGAATGTGTGGCAGCCCCCTGCAAAGGTACTTATATAGCATGAGGCCCAAGGAAACTTCCAGGCTGTGGCATGCCACACATGCAAGGTGAGATCATGGGGAAGCTGGAGCCTCTGGGGGACAGGCAGGGCAATATGGGGTAAGGTAGGCAAACCTGTTGCAGATTTCCCACACCACATCCTCAGGCCATCCAGGGATGAACTGTTTTCCCCATTGCACCCAAGCTTGGTTAACAGTTGGACTTCATGATCTTAGTGTTCTTTTCCAACCTTAATTACTCTGTGATTCAGAGGGAACCAGCTGTCCTATCCAAGAGATAGGAAATGAACCAGTGTTTCTCCAGGGTGGATGAGCAGGGGCTGGGAGTCATGACAGGACTGTGTTAATTTCCATGCTGGATGAAGGTGTGACAGCACAGCCAGAACAGCATCCACTCCCACCCACAGAGTCCTTAAGGATATCCTTATATCTTATATCTTAAATTCTATCCTTAAGGATAGAAACCTTAAGGTTGGAAAAGACTTCTAAGATCATTGAGCGCTACCATTAATCTGACACTGACACTTCATCATTTTGTCGTATGCACCAGTGATCTTATCTTGTCATCATAAGACCGTAGACATAGAAGAGTTCCTGGAAATGGCACCGTGACCCCAATTCTCATTCACTTCAGGATGCAAGAGTGACTATCATTTTGCTGAGGCCCAGAAGCATTTGGACATTATTCTGAGTGCAGCATAACTGCATAGGATGCCCTTGCGAGGGAATGTCTCACTCTTCCCTGTCGTTGGCTGCCCTTCCTGCTGCTTTTCCAGAGTCACTTAGTGAGCAGGTGGCCAGACATGGAGCTGGAGCCACCTGCAGAATTGCCAGGAATAGACAATAGTTACTAGAGACTGACAGGCTGGCAAGAGCCCAGCTATCCCTTTGAAGAGCAATCCCCAATCCTCAGCTGCAGGAGGATATGAGCCAGCAGGGTTGTCCTGGGACCCAGCTGCATGCCCAGTCCTGCGCTCTCCCACATTACTCCTGGAATTTCCCCTCCTCTCAGTATGTGGTAGGTGTCTTGTAGCCGTCGGGGGCACAGGGAATCCTCAGAAGGCAGTGGAGGGGACTGGGGAGTTTGTCCATTGTTGGCCCACCTCCCAGGGACAAGCAGGAAAACTGGGATGACTCATTTAAAACTGCAAACTCAGTCCACAGAAATGAAAGCAACTTACCTGTACCCCACCCCTTCAGAAGGCATCAAGCGTGCTTTTACTTGTAGAAATGGAGCTCACAGCTTTACCAGAGCCTTCTTAAGTTTCTTGAGAGTCAGGCTAGCCCCTTTTAGATAAATCTTCAGTGATTTGAAGAGGAAGACAAGAAGCCTTTTTAGTGTCAGTGTAAATATGGCCATCAGGCACCTCATCTCTGTGGGTAACAATCTTCAGCTCACAAGACTTGCCTTGGGCTACTGGCTGAGAGGGGAATTTCAGTAATGTGCCCTCCGACAAAGAAACCTGAACGAGCAGGTTGACAAATTTAAGTGGGAAAGCACCAAATGGCAGTCACTTGCCTGCACAGGATACTCAGAAGTAAGTGTAAGAAATGCAGCCTTACCAGACTTGGTAAGGACAGACAGACACGTGTGTTTCATTTTCTCTAGGGTGAGTCAGGAATAACAGTATCCATCATGATGCAGCACACAATTAGCTTATCACTAGGGAAAATGTCCTACCTGGACTGTAACAAGAAAAAAAAAAAAAAGGAAAAAAAGAAAACACAGTTTAAAGAACTGGCCCTGGACTCACATCTCTGGCTCCAGCTGTGTCTCATTACTGACCGCAGCTGCTCTTTAGAGCTTTAATATCATAAGAGAAGCTCATCTAAACTGAACCCACTGCACTGTAAACTGGGGAGAAAACATATTTACATAAAGATTTATGCTTTGTGCATACTTTTACATTTTATTCCTGCTAGAAAAACATTACCTTTCCACCAGCTGATGGAAAACACCTCAGGAAAACACCAATTGCAGCTTCCTCTCTGTCTGTCAGCACAGTGGCAGGGTACTGATGACATGACTGATGCCTGTCCCAGCAGTATTGTCATCCATTTCCATCATACAGCAGTGTTTGCTTTGGTGAGAGCAATCATCTGTGCTAGACAAGATACTTCCCTATCCTCTCTATTCCCTCTTTTTAACCTAGCAACAGTTTTGGTAGCATCTTTCTTTGCTGTCCAGCTTCTCAAGAAAGCAAATAAATGGACTTTTGTCATTGGAAAAACCCAGCATGAGCCATGAAGGCTACAATGAAGAAGAGATGGAGGGCATAGATGCTGAGATTAAAAAAAACCACAAAGCTTGTGGAGAGGTGAATGTCTTTGAAATGCAGAAGGCCTGGCCCTTAGGCAAATGAAAGCAAGGAGAGAGCCAATTGCAATACAATCCTGCCTGATTTCCTTTTAAATGTGGGGAAATTTCTCCTGGTATTCTTGCAAAGTATCTTTTCCAAATATGCAAACCTCCTCTTGTCTGTCTCATCTCTGCATTGTTTTCTTGAAGATGCCTTTTGCTTCTTCACTTGATATCCTGAATAAAAGTCACTCTACTTTTTCCATAACAGTGTTGCTTTTTATAAAAGCTCTGCAGGGAACATCCTGCTCAACAGGCTCCAGTCACAAGCAGTGCCTGCCTTTGGTAGGACTCCATCACCCTCAAGAGTAATGCAAGGGTACTTGAAAATACTCCTTTATTTCCTTTTTGAGTTCACACCTAAAAGCTCCCTTTACTTAAAATGATGGGCTGGCATGGAGGACCTGTATTGGCCATGCCTACAGCTGTACCACTGTCCCAAAGCAAGCTGTCCAGAAAAGTGCAGTATTTTTATTGTTTCTTTCTGTTCATATGTAAAATAAGGGAACATAGGACACATCACTGATCTTGGTCCAGCACTGACTGCCATTCTGGGACTTCCCCCGTGCCTCAGCTTGTGACCCCAGTACTCAGTGCTCTGCAAAAACAGGTTTGGTCTCTTCTGAGGTTCAGCCCAGCCTCGAGGAATTATTTCTGGCCTCTCAGAAGCCTCTCAAAGCAGTCATCTTACACCAGCTTGCATAGAAATCCTACACTTCCTTGCAAAATGCTCTACAAGACATTGCCTCAAGGAGTAGCAGAGAGGACTTTGTGTTTTCAAAAACGGCCTCGGCCTCACACAGGTGCTGGGAGTGCTTAGCCCGGCCCAAATACTCAGATGTACTCACTGGCCAGTGAGAGAGCATCTTGGCATTCTGTGCACCAGACATAGTACAGAAATACCCAGAACAAATGAAAAAAATCAACCAGAACTATTGGTAGAAATGCCTGAGGCAAATAAATCTGTGGACTCATTATATGCAAAACATTTCCAGCAATATCAGGTCAGTTAGAAGTGGAGAAGGTTTATACTAACATGGTTATGCCACTAAAAGCACTAACATAGATTCAGTTATACCAGTATACATTTCTTTTTACTCATCTTTGCTTTCCATAATGAAATAATCATGCCAGAATGCTACAAAATGGAGTTCCTCCCATGGAGTTTTTGAGCATCTTAGGCTGTTAGAAGATATGGTAGCAAAAGCTGCCTATTTTCTGGATAGAAAGCCAAGGCTCTCTCAGTCTAAGTTACTACAAGAGCCTCCTATCTGGGTAAACTGGCACATTCGCAGCTGTGGTGCAGAAAAGTTTATTTAAATATTGAAACACTTGAATCTATGTACAGTTTTCAAGGGAAAACATAGAGTGGTTTCTGATGAAGAAGGCTTCCACTTTACCCATGGTACCAGAGGCTGAGGAGAGGAGGGAAGACTGGGAGACAAGTGACAGTGATGGCTGGAGTCCTGAGCCTGGGAAGACAAGGGTTTCATGATCACTGCCGTCTGTGAGGAGAGGGGTGGACAGATCAAGACACTTGTTAATGAGTATTTGACTGAGGTTTAGCTAGGAAAGAGGTGAACAGAATCTCAGCAGAGTGCCATTTGGAGGCTCTAGATGGAAGATAATGTAAAACCCCTTTTCCAATGATCTTAAAGGGAAAAAAACCTAGAGGTCTCCACCGAAAAAGCAATAGAAATTGAGGCTGTTGTTCTATAAGTGTGACACATATTCATAATATGATGGAAAGAACTAAAGGAAAGTGGGGGTGGAGCTACAGTCAGTGCTCTGAGCCAATCTTGTGGCCACTGAAAGAGGAAGGTCCCAGCCCACTACTCACTGCCCCTTTCTCTCTTTGGCCAGATGTTGTCTCTTCCCCTGCCCTGTTGGCTTTCAATTCAGTACTGTAAATTCAGCTGGGGAAAAAAAAAAAAAAAAAAAAATCCTGGAGGGGAAAAAAAATAAAAAATCCAAGCTAAAAGCCTCAGAAGGACATTTTCTGCAGGGTTAGTGAATTGAATTGGCCCAAAGAATTATCCAGTGAGCTGGCATTCCTGAGGATCAGTGAGGGAATGGCAGGAGAGCTGGGAAAGATGGAGCAACACAGTAGTTCCCTCCCACAGCCCTGACAGGTGAGATTGGCTGCTCTTCCCTTCTTAATGCCAACCTGAGAAGCTGCAGAAGAGGTAGGGAAGGGAGATGAAGAGATAGGCTGGGGTCCTTGGGAAAAATGACTAGGAAAGAGGGGAAAGGAATCCAGAAAAGAGCTTTCTGGCAACAGTAAGATTGTGCTGGTGGAGAGTCAGGATCAAGAACAAATTAATTTAGAGGTGCAGAAATGTTTCAATAAAATTCAGAAACAACAAGCAAATTAATTTTGTAAGGCTGCAGGAAGTCGTCCTGGCCATAGAATCATCCTCAGCCAGGCCACAGAGCGGGTAATGAGGATCAGTGCTGGGTGAGGGTAAGAGCAGTGCTCAGCAGTGCTGGAGAGAGCACAGTGCCTCCAGAAACTCAAGTGCCCTAAATGTCAGATGCAGTGCGTGGGAGGACAGAACTGTGCTGGAAGGCTGTGTGACAGAGTGAGACCAAAGAAGCAAACAGCTATGAGATTACAGCAAAATATTGATGTTATGAGAAAGGCAGAGAGTTGACAGTGGTCAAAGATGGAGGGAAGGGCATTAGGAAAGGGAGAGATGAGATGACAGTAGAAGGAGGGAATGTGGAATAGAAGCTAAAATGGGAAGCAGAGGCAGACAGATTCTCTTAATGGTTATGTGAAGAGACTACAGCTCTATAATTAATACTGTTTTAGCCTTTGGCATATGGCAAGCAACACACACTGTATGTAATCCCAGTCTGATCGTCTGACTGACTCCTAGACTTTTATCCCTACCCATCCCACCTATTTCCCTGCCTACTTTTGGTGCCTGGTCCATCTGCATTTATGTAGGCATCTGCTTTCTCCATATTTCCTGGGTTTAGGAGAAGCCAGGGTTCCCCAGATGTATTAGCACCATTACTGTCTCAGCTTAAATCTGGTAGTGCCCTGCATCAGCCTTTAGCACAAATCTTTCTGAAGTCCTGGTTCTAGACATGCTCAGTGCAAACTGTCCCTGGGGAAGATCCAGTGAGGCTTTTCCTGAGGATGTGCAAACTGAAATTTCTCCAAAAGCTTCTATATTTTGACCAAATTTGGGCAGATTGTTCCAAGAACAACAAAACTCCCTTCTCAGTCTGAAAGCCGTTTGCTAACTGCTAAGCCCTGCTCCAGCATGTTGGGACACTGCAGCTTTGCCAAAATTAGATGTCTGCCAAAATTATGGGCTGAATAGTATTCATTACCCAATCTCACTCTTGCAAAGGGTTTTAGCTGCAGGCTTCTCCATGTTCCTAAGGAAAACTCATCCCAAAGCAGCCACTTGGGCATGAACAAATTGAGCCAGAAAGCTGAAGTCTTATGAGCAGTGTTAGGAAGCACAGGTCTTCTGTGGACGTCTTCCCACACTGCCTCATGGCTTCGCTCTGCTCCTTCATGCCAGAAGCATCTTCCTCTCAGCAGAGCTCTCACATGCTGCATCTCTTTCCTTCTGAAATCTGCCCCCCAGGGTGCCTTCTCTTCTCTGGTTTCTACACCCAGGAGCAGACCCTGCTCCCCTCAAGGCAGTGGCCACCCTGTGCAATTTGGCAGGTGCACTGGCACAGGTCTGCAGGCCCCCTTCTGCAGACATGCAGAGCCTGTACATGCTCGTGGCAGCAGCCCTCTTGGGTTAGGTGTGTGAGCTGATGGGGCAGTAATGGCTTTTTCTCCTATCTCTCATCCTGAATCCACACAGTATCAGAGAACCGCTTGCCCTCAAGGAGGGTGATGACAGCGTGAGGGCACCTGGCCATATTTGTGTGCCACTAACGGGGCATGAACAGATGGAGTACAATGAAGGGAAAGACAGCCCACGGACCCGTGGTCTGCGATAAAGAAAGACAGATGAAAGGTGATGGAAAGAAAGGGAGATGTTTTCTATTCCCCTTCTCCACTGGGCTTAGACAGCATACGTGGACACCCCAGCAATGCACGGTGCAGGGTGGGGTACTGATGTTATCCAGCTGGAGTGAGAGCAGCCTGAAGTGAGAGACTGCCTGCCTGCTTAGTGGGAAAAAATGAGACTTACAGCTTCTCCTCTGTGTTGGGGACACACATTCAGCTGCCATCTTAGGGCTGCTGTGCCACTTAGGAAAGTCAATGACATCAATCCTCCATCTTGTTTGTAGCATAAGGTGGGAGCAGGTGAGCAGTGCAGAGCATGTCTGATTAAGGATGAAATAAACATCAAATAAACACCTTTATTTACGGGCTGAGGAGGCCAAGGCACCTCAGGCTCAGGTCCATCTGTGCTAGGGCCACCTGCTGCAGGACACCCCTGACACTTGGCCAGGCCATAGGGATGCCTGGCTGAATTAGGACCTTTGGTGCTGAGAGGGACCCTTCTCTTGTAGAAGGACATTAAATTTGTAACAAGGGGGGGTCTGAAGCACACATGGGAGCCCGAATATTTGTTTATCAGGGCCTCAAATTTTTCTCTGTCCTCAGGAGTGCAAAAGCCATTCATGGCTGCTGCCCAACACAACAATACCCAAAGCACAGTCCTGTTTATCTTCCCTGCTCTGTAGTGAGGAGGGCAGAGAGGGGAGGGAGGAATGTGCAGTGCCTGGCTAGGAGTCAGCAGGGCTGGTAGGGAGCAAGAGGTGGGCGCAGAGGAGGGGAAAGGACACCCAGGAGATAGAGAAGGACTTTCTAAAGGTCAATGAAGGAAGTCACTATGGGGCCTGGAAAAGGCAGTGGAGAGCTGATGTGGGGTAGTGAGGAGGAGAGGGGCTCCAAGGAGCCTCTAAATTGGAATATTTGGAAAGCAGGCTGTTTCAGGAAATCCTTCAGCCACACAGGTTTACTGGGAAATGTGAACTCCCAGCTTTTGGGGCAGCTTGGAAACACTGGAGGATTTTGCTTTTGGACATAGAAGGGACACAGACGCCTCACTTTTCTTTTCCAAATATTTGACGCGTCAAAACAAGCTGGAAAGCCCGCACGGGTATTTTCTGCCTCCTTGTCTGCAACCTCAGTGCCCACAGGCCTGCCACAGGAGGACATGAAGAAGGAGGAGGTGAAAACAAAGAGGTGATTTCCCCTGGTGCTGTGTGCCATTCCAGCTGTGCTTGACTTCCCTTTCTGCCAGTGGGAGGGAACGATGACTTATTTCTTCTGTCAAGAGCTTGCTGTTCCTCTTCCTACTTCACCTGCCATTTGAGTGCTACAGGGTAGTACTTTAAACATTGGTGGAGAGAAAGGAATACCTTAAAGTAAGTGTGAATAAATGCTTTCTTTCTCCCTAAGAAGTGATAGCTAGCTATATTGATGGAGTAATTTCTTTGCACCTCCCAGTTCTGTGAATCATGGTTATTCATCCCAGAAGGAGGCTTTGATCTTTCTGCGTGTACTTGTAAGTTAAATAACTGATACATTTCTTGGATGGACCTTTTGAATGCTGATATAATTTTCCTCCCTTCAGCTCCTGAAATCATGATTTTAAGTGTCTAAAAATATCACTCTTCTGTTGACTAGAAATTTTTGTTTCATGAGCCTATGTTTTCGGAAAGGAAATGTTTTTTGGAGCACAGGCAGAAGGAGCTTTGCTCAGGAGCAGTCTCCAGTCTTGGCAATGACTCTGTATTCCCAGGGCTTGGCTACATCTGAGATCTGGTAATGAAATGCTGTTGTTAGGTGCCAAAAGATCACCCTGCTCTGATGCCCATAAAATGAGGATATTTTTAAGAAGGGCAAGGAGATACTTCATAGCAATGAAGACTTTTTTTTTCAGAACTATATTAAGCAACTTTGAAAACAGAAAGTTTTGTCAAGGCCCATCATGGCTTGCCACATGTTTCCTGCCGTGTCCCTTCATGCCTGATTGTCTTGTTTCTTTTTTTCTTTTGCAGCAAAGAGCTCCTTGGCCTACATTAAAAAAAAAAAAAAAAATCCAAGGAATATTTGAGCACCAGACAATGTACCTTTCAGGCAGCACTCCTCACTCCTGTTACCCTTATATTGATACAAGCACCCAAGCTGGCAGGTACTCCCTCTGTAAGCCCTGTTCCTGCTACTTGTCACCTCCAGTATGCTGTCCCATCTCTCAGGAGCAGTGCCAGTGTTCACATATTCTTGACTGTGCCTGACAGCACTGGTAAGTTTCCATGCACAGCTTTTTCCACAGCCTGCTTCGGGAAGGAGGCTGTGGCAAAGGGCTGTGTCTGGGGAAATGGAAGCACAAGAGATGAAATAACTTGGTCAAGGTTATCCAGGAAGGCAGTGGCAGAACTGCGACCAGAGCCCAGAGGTTCAGAGTCCCCTTGACTCTCCATGGGTCAAAAAGGAGCCATACTTACTGCTTTCAGTTTCTTTAATATCTCTAGAATGCATACAAATGCATATTTTGATGGGCTCATATCTGCAGTGCCAGGATCTTTATTTAAAACATCTGCTTCAACATTTCCACCTAGAGCTAAAGGAAACATTCCTCTGGTTTGTAAGTACATTGTCAGCCAGACCTCTGAGCAGATACCTTAGTGATATCCAGCAAATCTTGTTTTAAGCTGACCTGTTCTGAATAACATTCTCTAGTGCCAACCACTGCTTCTTCCCAAACACACATCTTCTTCTGAGGCAAAAATACCCCCAGCCAAACACCATAATTATTATTATTATTATTATTATTATTATTATTATTACTACTATTTTTATTTAGTTGGAGTATGTCATGAGGACTTCCCCTTCAGCAACCTCAAGAAGCCTTGCTGGCACCTGGTGGGGGATCTGAAGACTATTTACATTCCAGAGGAATTTACTGGGAAAGTCCAGGACTCTCAGGGCTTTGAATACATCTGAGGAGAGACGCCTGATTGCCGTAACCCCAGATGGGGTTCTTTGCTCAAGTGTCTGAAGCCCTGGTCCAGTTGCAAGCCAGCTCTCTGCAAGTTTGACTGACTTGGTCTATATCAACAACAACAACAACAACAACAACAACAACAACAACAAAGCAATTGTGCAGGTGCTGGCCAAGCATGTCTGGCTGAGTCTGCGAGGCTGCATAGCCTGTGGCGAGAAACCTCAGGTTTGCTGTTTGTTTGCCACATACTCAACACTGCTGTTATTATTTTACTGCCTGTAACTGAGGTGCTTCACAGTCACAAATATCAAAGGGAAAGAAAATGTTTTATTCTCCCCCACAATCCTGTTAACAGAATGTGTTACCAAAGCAAAATGATTTTCTTACAGATATGGCCCTTGTAATGAGGAAGAACAGACTCAAAGGTGAATACCTTCGACCACAGGTCCTTTCAGTCCTGGAGGATGCGAGGGCAGCTTCATCAGCTCTTTCACCACAGCTGACCTTTTGGCTGCATGGGACATAGAGAAAATACTGTTTATTGTGAAAAAAACCCAAAAGGCAGTAAGGGCCTAGCATTCAGGTGAATGGGTACCAGTCAGTTGCCTTTGAAGCTGGCTCAGCACTGTATGGAAAATTGCTTTTTGGTGCCATGCACGTGCCAATGGCAGACAGCCTGGATTCCTACAGCCCAGACATGGTGCCAGAGTCATCATCACACCCAGCCCACTCATTCTACAGCCCTTCTCCATGCTGAACTCTCATCTCCCTGCTCAAGAGAAAAGCCAGAGTGCCTCCCAGAGTGTTGGGATTCTTCCTATTCCCAGCTGACTTTTCCTAGAAAGACCAGAACTGATAGACAGAGCATGGGTACAGCATAAACCAGAGAAAAGCACTGTGTAATCAAATATCTAAGTATTATTTTCATAAGCAGCAAAGCAAACACTCACTTATAGGGGCATGCAGGTGCTCATCCTGGAACAGAGGTGACTTTCTGTGGTAGCACACTGGGCAAAATGTAATCCCAAAGGCTGTGGCAAAACAGGGAGAAGTGGACCTCGGGGGTTCTTACCTCAGTCTCCTACCAGGGGATTATTCTGAAGCAGTAAACTTCTCTGTTTGCAGATCCACAGAAGACTAATGCCTGAGGCTTTCTGTTCCCAGCACTGCCCTTCAGCCTGCATTTTGGCGATCAGAAGTGGCAGCATTAAACCCAGAGTCCATTTTCTGTCATGCAAAGGTGGATGACTGTCAGGGACCATAGGTCTCTAACTCTTGTTCCCAGCTGTGTTGGTTTAAGACATTACCTCCATCCTCCCTCTTTCCTTCCCCAGGCACTAATGTCTGTCTGTGTCCCTGCTCTGCTGGCTTAAGCTACTGTGCCAGGTGATAAAAGCTAATGAACCAGATGAGAACTGGGTCAACAGAGCAATAAATACACATTTACACCTGCACACCTAGCAGGCACTGGCTCCTTGGCTTTGCTTGTCAGGAGTCAAAAGGGTTTCTGTGCCT
Organism: Cyanistes caeruleus; assembly: GCF_971803275.1. Lineage (NCBI taxonomy): Eukaryota > Metazoa > Chordata > Aves > Passeriformes > Paridae > Cyanistes > Cyanistes caeruleus. The sequence goes on from NC_141702.1 coordinate 63,770,880, forward strand.
ACACGTTGGCAACCCAGATTCATTCTGCCTTTCCCCAAGGGTATAATAATTTCCTCCCTTTTCTTATTTAACCATCAGGATGAACAGTCTAAGCTTTAGGAATGGTTCTTATCTCCCATTGCTGTGGTTGCCCTGTGGTCATAGATAATATAAGTTTTATGGGGCATTTGGAGTTTCGTGTTGCCTTGCTGTGCTCCCTGGAAGTTTTGTCACCCATTTCAGCCTGGCACGGGCGTAGACCCACAAGTAACACTGCTCCCATGCATCTCTGTGTGTGCCAAGGGTGAGCATCACTGGTCCTGACCTGGGATGGCACGACTGAATCTGCTTAGAGCTGCTGAGGTTTCAAGATACCACAATACATATTTGTTTATATTATATAGCTCCAAGACAGTTGCATAAACAGGCCTTGGCATAATGTTTTCATTTAAAACACTCTGCTGTATAGAACAGCAAATGCTATGACTTTTTCTCTTGGTAGAATCAAATCTGGAAAAGGGGTAGGAAGGGCCATGTGTTTCTTGAAAGTTGAGCCTCCAGAAAGCAGGAGCCTGAACCGTTCAAAGGCAAGTCACCTGGCACTGCAGAGCATCCTACAAAATCACATCTGTTTTTGGGAGTTTGCTGTGAGCCCACTGGGGAAAGATAGTGCTTTCAGCCTTGGGTAAATCACTGGCTGTCTCTCTAAAGGCCATTTTCTTTATGAAGTAATGACTTTGAAGGGAGGGGAAAAAACCACCTTGGACTTCCCCCTTGATATCTCTATTCAGTTTGGCAATAAGCAGTGGAAGTTTGATGCTTCCTTTTATGTCTGCAGTAGAGCACAAAAGTACACGGTAAACTCCTTTTTCTACTGCAAACAAGTCACACAAAAATAGCAGCATAAATTTGAGGGTGATTTCTCCTGGAGGTACTTCAGAATGAAAGAGCATAACTCCCACACATTTAACCACCCACAAGACTCAGTGTGAGCCACCAGGGGCATTCTCCATGTGGTTTGTCACACTGACAGAAAGGGCCAGGGGATGAATAACCTCATGTGAACTGGTAGAGAACCTCTTCTTATGATACAGCCCTCTGAACACCCCCAAACTAAGAAGCAGGTATGTTTAAAGAAGGTCTTTAAAGTCTCACATCTGTTAAGGTTCCCTGACTTCTTCATGAATGTTAAAAGAAGTAAAATTTAAAAGCAGAATGAATATGTTTGGTTAGGTGAAAAACCGGATACATCATAATTCTGTAGTAATTCAGTATAGTAGGACTGTGATGAAGAATCAAGCAATTTCTTTTAAGACTCAGCATTGCAGATCCTTGTAATCACAGATTCCATGACCTTCAGGTGGATACATTAACATAACTTGCATACTCTCTCATTTCTTGTAAGAAACAGACCTGAACTGAATGTTGTATCTTGTTCCTTGTATAGAAAAAAAATAAATTAAAGAAACTAAGAAGGGAGAATGTTCTTTCCTTTGTAGAATGTTTCCTTTCCTTTTTTCCAAAAAGGAAAATAAAAACTTTTGTCCTATATTCTTGTGCCAATCTTTTCAGCTTGAGCTGCAGATCTGTAGTACTACCTAATACTGAGAGCTTTTAGACAGCTTTACAAGATGAAAATGTAAGCTCTGTTTCAGCACTTCTTCTGGAAATGGTCAGGGTTTTCTTCATGTTGATGAAATTTTCTAGTAGATTTCACCACTTAAGGAAGAAAAGGCATTTGCTTGTCTCATGAATTTTCCCGTTACCATCATTTGAAGAGTAATGTGCAAAAAAGTTTTAAGGAGCTGTCAAGAACCACTTTCCTTTGAAAAGAATATTTTATAAACATGTTCTTGTTATAAATCCATCTTAATAGTCTAAACACAAATATGTTTTGATATGCTGATTGTATTTTCATGTAAGTCAAAACCTCTTGACAGCCTCTGTCTTGCAGACAAAATAAATTCAGGAAGGAACATATATATGCGTCTTATTCTGTGTGTGTGAGCATATCTGAGACGCACTCTCAAAAATATGTAAAATTGGTTTTGACTCAAATTTGCCTTGTACCCCAGCCACAGACATGACCACTGTTGTATTAAATAAACCACAAACCATTTCTTCTACCACAATGCAACTTCCATTTTTGGTGCCACCAGAAATGTGGTACTTTTCATGCAAGGGAATGATCCTAAGAATTTCCCAGAGAATTCGGAGAGGAAATGGAAAGCATCGTAATGACCTTGTCCTTGTACTGTTCAGAGCTATGATTATATCTCATTTGTTTTCTGACTTCTTTGCTTACCATCAGAGAAGAAAAAGCTTTCCATGTTACTCATTATTAAAAGAAAACATACTTCTGAGTCATTTTTGGACTAGAATGATGTTTGTTCACTCAATCTTGGACCTTGTGCTTTCCACATAAGTTTGTTGGAAATGTTCAAGTGGCCTGGAAATTTTCTTAGACAGAGCCAAGGTATTATTACCACGTATCTCGGGAGCACTGGAATTACCCAGCTTTGTGGATGTTTGCAGGGTTTGTTGAGCAAGCACAGGGGATCCCAAGTGTATCTAACTGGGACAACATGGGCACAAAACCACATTTTGAAAGAAGCTTCCTACTTTTGAAGACCAACAGGGACAAAATGTGGTCTCTTGTCATTAATGTTTGTGCTTTGTGCCCCAAATAATCATGCTAACAGTGAGTACCAATGTCACTGTCTAGTGCTTCCAACCTTCTGTGGGTGCATTGTGCAGTTTTGACCTCTCCTGTGTGCCCATGGATAGTGTTTGTGTGCAGTGGCAGCAGAGGGAGATCTGCAGCTCTGAGTAGATCAGTGTCAGCCTGTCCCTGTTGCTGTGAGCAGGGTCAGGAAACAGTGGTAGGTCTTGGCTGCCCATTCTGATTTGTAAGCCTGCAGGCAGTGGTGAGGCAGGTGAGCCTTGGGCACTGAGTTTGTGGCTACCCATGGTCTCAGTTAACAGGTGTGAGCAGAGCAGTCTTCCCCCAAAGTCATGGGTTGTTTTGAGAACCAGTGTTATGTTTAGTAATATCACAAGTTATATTTGATAGTAACACCATGCAATGTATTAATAAAAGGCTACAAAGTCTATACCTAAATCTCAGTATTTTTTTTTCTTTGGGAAAAATTTTTCCTGGATCTTTGAAAGTGATGAGTTGCAATACCTGTGTTATTACAACCAAGGGATTTATTAAAACAGATACCTGTGCCTGTCTGTAGGGGTAAAGTGTGAAGTTTTTTCAAGATAGGAGAGTATGTGAACATATAAGTTTTGATAGTCTAAAAAGGTACATCCATTTTTTTCATTTGCTAAAAATGCACATGAATATGAAGACAGGCAGAGGTTAAAGATCCATGCTGAGGAACTGAAGCTGAGCTGCTCCAGAGAGAGGATGTAGACAGCTCTGATACCAGTCATGGCTTCTGATTGCAATTTGCCAGAAGAAATTATTATTTCAGTCAAAGCTGTTTGTCAGAGCTAAATGTCATATGACTGGCTGTAATCAAGGAGGGCCAATCTTTTTGAAGTGATATTCACCACAGACCTAAGAGGTCTTGTAGTGGTCTGAGGCAATACTGTATGTGCTGTGGAGGTGGAAGGAAAAAATACAGAATGTCAAACAATTACTGAGCAGTTTTCATTTTGGTTGCTCTCTGAACCAGGTGGACTTTCCGTGCATTTAGTCTCTCACTCCTGATCCTCTCTCTGTTTCCCCTGCAGGCCCCCATGGCACCTTTATGCTGAGCATCCACTGGCCACAGGGCTACCTCCTTCTCCTTTGGGGTGTCAGGGGTGCGGGCAGAAATAAACATGGAGCCCCTGACCCCACAGTGGAGTGAGGTCCAGTGGGTCAGAACCTGTCACCAGCTGACAGCAAGAAGGTGCCCACTCTTCCTGCCTTTCCCCACCCACGCACCGTCCTGGTGCTGAGTCACATGCTGGCGTGGCAGTGGGCTCCTGGCAGCCCTGAGCCCCGGCACTGCAGTGGGATCTCCTGGCTTTCACAGCCAAGGGCTCCACAGCCCCATCCCTGGGCGCTCCCCTGCTCAGGACAGGCACGGCACAAGCTTTCCCAGGGGTGAGCTGGGGGCACCGAGTCCCTGGCACCCTGGTTTCCATGCGAGCCTGCGTGCCCATGCGAACGCTCGTTGTGTTTTCAGGAGCTAAGATCATTTTTCATCAGCGCCTGGAGGTATCCACGTAATTTTAGAAAATACATAGGATCCTCTGCCTCAACTGACCTGATTTTGATTTGTGGATTGGGATTTTTTTTCTTATCAAAACTCTTCTGGGGGTTGCAATGCCCAAATTAGGATGAGAAGGCAAAAGGGACAGTGTGTTCCAGTGCACTTATTTTATTTTTTTTTTTCTGGTTATTAATTAGCAGAAGTGAAAAATAGGACTTAAGGAAAAGGATTGACTTTTTTTTTTTTTAAATGGAATACCCATTTCATTAAAAAAAATCAACGTCCCTCAGAGAAACTTGGAGGGATATTACAAGTTGATGAAAATTCTTTTATTCTCTGTAATATTTTTTCTTAGAAAATTTTTTAAGAAATATTTTCTTCTTTCTAAGTTTGAGCAATTTTGCTTTGAAATGTAAGCTCTTCTAAACACATAAAATATAAAATTTAAGCAGTCTCTTTTTTTTTTTCCAGTGAACAGAAACATTCCCATTTGGACTTCTCCTCTCTGTCCCAATGAAGAAAAGATTTAAATATATTGAGAATGTTAATGAGATAAGAAAGATACATTCTGCTCTCATAAATACCTGTACATACCCTACCCATGATACCATTTCTGTGTGCAGCAGTGGCACTTCACAGTACCTGTCTGATTTCCTCTTATTTGCTTCAAGCTTAATTCCTCCCTATCTCAAAGGACAGAAATCCACAGACCAAGTTTGACCTTGCTGTAATTCTGAATGATGTCATTTTGTCATTGCTGAATTTGGTCCATTATGATTAGAAAGTGTGCTTAGCTGGCAAGGAAATTAGCTGAGCGTATGTAGTTAATTTTAAGCGTGCTCTTAATGCTATCCCTTTTCAACAAACCACTTAGACACATGCTTAACAGCCCGTGTGCTTGAAGTTAATTAAGTGCCTAATTGCTTTTCTGTATGTGGGCCTGAATAGGGATGGACTAAAGCACATACTTCAGTTCTCAGTTAAATTGCATCCCTTTCAGCAGGGCTGTTGCAATAGGACAAGGGGTCATGATTTTAAACTAAAAGAGGTTGATATAAATCACATGTAAGGATTAAGTTTTTTACAATGAGGTTGTTAAAACACTGGAACAGGTTGCCCAGAGATGTGGCGAGTGCCCCAACACTGGAAACATGCAAGGTCAGACTGGATGAGGCTCTCAGCAACCTGACCTAGTCTAAGATGTTCCTGCTTACTGCCATGGGGTTAGACTAGAGGCCTCTAAAGTTCCCTTCCAACCCAAACTGTTCTATGATTCTAAAAAGCAACTGTTTTCCTAACCCTTCTACTTCCCTCCATCCTTGCTAAAATGTATTTAATTCCTGTGGCAGCAAACTCATCCCTATGATTGCCTAACAAAAATCCAATCAAAATAAGTTGTGGCATCTTCTTGCTGGCTCTAACTATACTCATATTCATGAGTTGTAATTAAATCCAGAACTCTAGTCATGTGCCATTAATTAGCCTAATAGAGAACTGAGAGAGAAATGTGGTTTCTGAGGCAGTAAACTTCCCTGCCCCAGAATACAAGACACGCCAGTCAGAACTTGGCTCAGAAGGCCTCTATGAAATACTAAACCTTGTCAGGGTTCAGGGTTTTGGTGAAAAACAACAACAACAACAAAAACCCAAACAAAAAAAAAACTGTCAGCAACTTCAGATCCACCAGAACTTCTCCAGAAGCGCAGCCCGTGGCTTCCCTCCAGTGGCTGGTGAGAGTGGGGTGGAGACACCTGCTGCCCTAGAAGCACCCCTGAGGGGTGGGAGGGCTGGGCCGTGCTAAATCACAAATCCCTCCACAGAACAAGGCACAGCAGCAATCTGCCACGGGTCCAGATGATTAAAAACATGTTCATTTTTTCCCACATGCTCTTTTTTAGTGATAAAAGTTGTGTAGCCATTCACCTCTTGATTTTTCTGATCTATGCCAGGGAAACTTCCTGTTGCCAGAGAACAAGGGGTAATGGTTTTAAACTAAAAGAGGGCTGATTTAGAGTACACATTGGTAAGAAGTTTATTTACAGTGAGAATGTTCAGGTTGCCCAGAGAGGCAATGGGTGACCTATCCCTGGCAGTGTTCAAGGTCAGACTGGATGGAGTCATGAGCAGACTGGTCTGGTTGAAGATCTCCCTGCCCATGGAGGGGGCTGGAACTAGATGACCTTTAAAAAGGTCCCTTCCAACCCAAACTGTTCTGTGAATCTGTAGCTCTGTGGGATGGGGTTTGCAGGATGCTGCTTCTGCTGCCACTTGGGCAGCTCCCTCTCCGTGCACTGTCGCGACATGCGCTGCCCTGCAGCGCTCAGCCCCACTGCCACGGGAGAGGAGGGATGGCACAGGGATGGATGGATACACCCTTGTGCGGTGGTGCAGCCGGCGGGGAAAGAGGCACTGAGTTTGGAGTTCATCCATGCTGCCTGTGCATCACTTTCAAATGCTGCAGTGTTAACCTGTCTGCTCTTTGTTATCAGGAACTGGTGATGAGCTTCGGGCTCCCTTTGGCACTGGGAAGTGCCTCTGCTGAGGGAGCTGTCACAACACTGCTGCAGTCCAGAGAGGCAGAGTTACTGCTTGTACCTGTCCTAAGACAGACTTTGACAACTGGAGTGTATCCCATACTGGGAAAAAAACCCACTTCTCTCAAAGGCTATTCCATGTTTTACGTGTATTTATGTGAAGAAAGTGACCTTGTCATCTTACTCCTTTCCCAGTACATCCCAAAATCTCACACATAATTGAGCCTGTCTTACAGCAACCAACATCCTTCTGGTTCTCTCAGCACCCTGCCTCACCCTCTCTGACCTCTGAGAGTAGCTCAGTTTCCTGAGCCATCCATCCATCCATCCATCCATCCATCCATCCATCCATCCATCTTCTGTCTCTGGTAAGGACTGATGTTTGAAGCATCTTCATGGGCATTGCAAGGCCAGGGAATGCTAATATTGCCTGTGTGGCGGGAAAAACAAAGCTCCTTCCTCTCATGCTGTACATTGTGAAAGCTGTGCTCTCACGTTCAGTGACTGGTAAGTACATTGCATTTGACCTGTATTAGCAGGCTGAATGTGTGTGTCTGTGTGTGTATGTGCGTGTGTACAAGATGAAATTTCACTAGGTGCAAATACTGGCAAGAGGAGTGTGGATTGTCACACTTCTGCACATTACTGCACTGCAATAATGTGTGCCCCCAGACTGTTTATCAGAGAAACCAGCAAATCACTTGAGTGATTCATATGTTATACAAAGAAGGAAAAACAACCAACCAACCAAACAAACAAACAAACAAAAAAAAAGAAAAATAAGAGAAACAAAAAAGAAAAAAGAAGAGAAGTTGCCAGAAATTGGAAGGCTGGAAAACAGGGCCTTTTGTAGTAGTAATATTTATAGTCATATAATACCCTATACTATGGCTCTGTAGGCACCAAATTATTGGAGCAAAAAGCAATTAATAAACTGTATCAGTGCAGAAAGCTTTTGTTATGGAGAAATTTCCTGGTAGCTCCCTGCCTGTCTGGAAAACCGACTTGAACCTGAGCCCTTGCTGGATGACGAAATCTCTGCCTCTGGAAGAACCTTATGCTAGTTCTTTGATTCACGATTTTTGCTACAGTGGTAGCAACCATCCCTACAGCTGCCAGAGAAACCAATGGAGCACCAAGAGGATCTGCTGCTCAGCAAACTAATATATCTTCCAGGAGCAGGCAAATGTTAAGATCTATTCTGACAGAAGTTTAATAGGCATCTCTAGAAGCCCAGGCCCATCTGCCACAGGGATCACAGCAAAGTAACTATTGTTTCCCTGCACTGTGTGCCTCTGAGCCTTATCTCCACAAACTGCCCACAGGCAGCTGAGCTGCTATCCTGACAGAGACTGTGGAGCTTTCCTGGACTCTTGTAGAATACCTAAGAGCCCAGGTAGCCCTGGTATTAAACCTGTTCCATGCTCAGATTACTCAGGGGTCTGCTACAGAGTGGAGCGCAGTGAGACAAGTTCGGGTTCCTTGACTTCACTGAGCATCGTGAGTCTCCAGGCTGCAGTGATGATGATGATGATGATGATGATGAGCTGTTGAGGAGCAGCTTCTGGAGCCCAGTTACCAGTAATGGCAGTCTGGGTATCTGCCCTGTGGCCAGTTCTGACACCCACTGCTGAGGTTGCTCCACAGTAAAGTACAGAGCAGCCTGCACTGACTTTGTGCACTCCTGGTGCTGGCTGCTGCCAGTTGCTCTGGCTGGCTGTCATTGCAGCAGCTGGAAGACAAATGTGGACAGGCTGAGGGGATGGGAGATGTCACTTACGTGAGGATTACTGGGGCTGCTGCAGGTGGTATTGTGCCACACCATGGCCATCTCCTCCTTATGAGCCATAACTATAGCATGGACTCCACAAAGCTCCAGGAGATGAGTCTGGAGCACCCAAGCACAGCAAGCTGACCAAGGCCACCCTGCAGTCTGCTCTTGACTCTCCCAAAGGCTTGTGGCAGAGCTGCACTGTGATGTAGCAGGTGGGTGAGGGGCAGTGTGGGTGTGCTGAGTGCTACCAGGTGGGAAAGGACCTACTGTGCCTATTCCCTCACACAGGAACTTCACTGACCATCTTTGTCCCACCTCACAGAGAGGTCCTGGGGTGAGGAGGCTGCTGAGAATCTGGGGTGAGGCCCCTGGGCTGGGTTATTTGTATGTCCTGTATATATGCAGTTCCAGGGGCAAATAAAGCATTTTAGAAGGTGTTGAGAACAGAAAGAGACAGCAGGGCTGGGCCAGGGGCACACACACACAGACACACACACACACACACACACAGACACACACAGACACACACACACACACACACACAGACACACAGACACACACACACACACACACACAGACACACACACAGACACACACACACACACACACACAGACACACACACACACACACACACACAGACACACAGACACACACACACACACACACACAAACACACGCACACACACACACGCACGCACACACACACTTCTTGCACGCATTACTTCTTGCTCTGTGCCTCTCCAGGCAGCTTGACCCCCTTGGCCCATTCTCACTTGGGCAGTGGCCTGTGCCTCCAGGCATCCAGGACCTACTTTTGCCTGTGTCTCACCTCAGCCTCCGGCACTTACATCAGGGAATACCTCGGGGCCTTGAAGAGAGCCACACCGTGCACACACACACTCTCTCATGCATCTCTGGAGGCAGAGGTACAGGCACATCCTGCTTTGAGCAGCCTCAGGGACCTCAGCACTCTGCTTCCACTCATCCTCCCAAGGCAAGCAGCTAAATTCCCAAACAAGGGCGATTGGATGGCACATCCTGGCTGCAGGAAAGAGCTCTGAGTCTGGGAGGGGTCATTAGTCCCCAGCACCTAGAGAGCTCCTGATCTCTTCTGCAGCTGGTTCAGAAGGTGGAGCGTCTAACCACAAGCAGGGAGAAGCCAGCCTGTGTACTGGCTGACAACCTTCTGGGCTCTTTCTTACCTTGATGTATTATCTGTTCAGGTGCCTTCCTGAAGCCTGAATATCCCTGAAGGACAGGAGTAAGTTGACATCCCAGTCTTTACCTATTTGCCCTACAGCATGCTGCTCCCCAGCTTCATCCAACATACCTGCTGCCGAGTTGCTCTGACCGCAAGAAGAAGGTGCCTGTCTGGAATTTGCCCTCCTCCCCAGTCCTGAATGAGTCTTGCTGGTGTGTGAGGTTATCTCACAGTCTGTGCTGACTTCCATGAGGCTTCTCTCGGCTCATTTCTCCAGGTCTCCCTAGAGAGTAGCTCTGCAGCAGGTTGTGATGAAGGGTGCCTGCCATGGAGTGGCAGGGTGTGGGGATCCTGCTGAGCCCCTACAAGTCTGTGGCAGGAAAATGGTTTCAGAGAGGTTGGCCTGCAAGGAGCAAGGGTGCATGAGCTTATGTTTAAGCAAGTCAGTGGCTTGAATGATGGCTAAAGGAGTGAGGTGCATGAATGTAGGTGGGAAAGGAGAAGGATAGATTTGGATCTCTACTTCACACCATGGGCATACCACATAAACCTCATTAATTCCGTCTTGGCAGCTGTTGTTACTGTTTCTAAGTAAGGGGGAGGTTGTATTTTTAGTCTAGGTGATACCACCTTAAAATGACTCCTGGCCCATGTCACTCAGGGAAGGAGGCAAAAAGGAGACACCGCGCTTGCCTCCCAGTTTCTCCAGTGATCTGAGCTGGGCAAATGTAAAGGTACCATGACTGCTGAGACTCTGCTGCCTTGGTGCCAGTGACTTGGGGACTTGGGAAGGTGACAAACAACCACTGAAAGTGAAGACTTCACCCTTGTCACCAGAGCTCTGAAACTAGTCGAGAACTGCAGGGTTTCATCTAGAAAATGACGTACTGTTAGTCAGATTATCTTCTGTTTGACCATTGTTATTCAAGAGCATGCTGATGGTAATAGGTCAATCACCCAGTGGAAGATGGATCCTGCACCTGTGGAGCCCTATTTCTTGCCACCTTGACAATTTCCACCTAAGGAACTTAGTATTATTCTTGCTCATGTGCACTCAGTACGAGAATGGCTTTGCTGGTTGGATGCTGCTGTAAGATGCTGTTGCAAAGAGAATCCCTCAAACCAGATCTATGTGACCTTGTCCAGCATCTAGGAAGCAGCAGCAGGCCGTTCTAGGAAATTATGACTACAGTCAGAGAGCTCTGCTCATGCATAGTATTGCAGGCAGAGCTCCCTCATATCTGTCAGTATACCTAGAACTTGCCTCTTGGCTAGCTAGATGTCTCTCATTTCCAGTGCAATTTTTAAGGACTTAATCCTTGCCTTCTTAACATTCCTGTTCAACATGCAGAAAAGAGAGTGCTGGGGATTCCAGCAGCTAGTGGGATGCAGAGTTAGTGCAGTCACCAAACTCCTTTGTAGCCTCAGCCATAAAGTAACACTCAGAAGTCAGTTTTACAGCGATCACATGCAGTCTGGCTGGGGAAAAGCAATAAGAGCTTGGTTCAGCTGTGGGTTTTGCTTGCAATTATGAAAGACTTCTTTTGGGAGCTAAATGGGTATGTGGTTTTAATAGCTGAACATTCTCCCAGGAGCTGGAGAGGCCTTTTTGTGTTTCTTTCTTTACTTCTTTTAATAAAGACAACAGCAGCTGGAAGCATTTCCTTGAAGACAGACATTAGCAGTTTCTCTTTTGCTGGGGATTTTCTGGGGAGTGGATGGAAAGGTTTTTCCCCCACCGCAGGAGAAGAAAGCATATATAGAGTGGTATTTCTGAGCAGATTTAGAGGGATATTCTGGTTTTATACAACTACAGAGTTTAGCAGAACATAAATATTTTAGTGGCAAATGGTTATTGCACTGCAATGGCCTCACTCCCTCTGCCTTCGGTTAGGAAAGGGAAGCAAATCAGCTTTTCTTTGTGCACACGTGCTTTTCTTTCCACACAGATATTACTGGGGGACGAGAACCGGGATGCAGCCTGGGCTGGGCTCCGCAGAACCGGGCTGGCTCCCCGAAGAGCCAAACCGGCTCCCGGGAGCGGCCGCCAGGGGGCGGTGCAGGATGCGGGATGCGGGATTAGGGATGCGGGATGCGGGATGAGGGATGCGGGGTGTGGGGTCAGGGGGAACCGACCCGAGAACCCCGCAGTGGCTTTCCGGCAGTGCCTGGCAGTCTGCTCCTTGGCTTTGACTTCAGTTGTGGTGTTTGCCTTCTCTCTCTGGCAAATTCGCTCTGTTTTTTAGAGGCTGACCAGATAAATGCCACCCGCTGCAGAGTTGCCGCAGGAGCAGCAGCCCTCGGGAAATTTCAGGTTCTTTGCTGAATTCAGGCTTTATTTTCTACAGAGGAAAAAATTTCTCCAAATCGTGAACCAGTGTATATGAAAAGGACAATAGCAGCCCCCCCAAAAAATCAAGGACATGAAGAGTGACGGGTGGCAGAAAATCAAGTTGATTGTCAAGACAGAGGTTTTGGGAACAATTAGAAGAGTTAAATGAATAGCTGGAAAAGTAACAAAATACATTTATTTCACGTGGTGTATGAGTGCTTAGCCCTGGATGGCAGCAGCAGTTTTGCCTCTTAACACTGCTTTGGAAGCAGCAACTTTCCTCCATGTTTGGCATCAGAACCTCAAGACTGACCCTGGCTCTGCAGCAGAGCTCCATGCAGCAGGGATTGCCAAAGCCAGTCTCTGAAGAGAACACGCTATTTGTGTGGCTGGTGCTCACTGTGGCTTTGAGTGAATTGCAGTCATACTCCTTTCAGAAAGCTCCCAGTTACTTGCATGTATACCTTTAACTTCTGCTTCCAAACCAGACCGGAAACCATTGTATGAAACAGGCAATGAATGTCAGATTTGTTTTCTTCTGATGCTAAATAAAGATCTTCCTATAAGGAAGGGAACCAGAACCATCCTCAAAACTGGGATTCCTTTGCTTTGCTTTGCAGAAGAGTAATCAACTTTTCTTGGTACTGCCTAGTCTGGGCCTGAGCTGTGAGGGTAGACATCTGCCTCACCTGTGGTTTTTGGGTCACTGATTGGTGCTCAAAAGATGCTTTCATGCCAATTATATGAATTGGGTGGTTCATATATCTCATTGCCCAACTGTTTGTCTGAAAGCAAGAACTGCTTCTGCCAGAATTCCTTCGGTGGGTACCTGTAATGCCAATGGGTTGATTTGTTAACAGTCTTGTACACTGAAAGAGAAAGATGTTTCTGTGATGGAGCTGTGTATCAGGAGATGTGTGTGAGTGGGAAGCTTGCACAGAAGGAACCAGTGGGAGAGGAGGTTAAGCTTTAAATGGGCAGGACTGAGAGTATTTGGGTTGGGGGAGGTAGTGGGAAGAGGATGTAGGAGATATGGGAATGTTTAGTTTGTGCCTGACTGGGAAAATGTGGTAGGCAGGGTAACTGGCTGCTGTAGAAAGTGGTTAGGGTGTTTGCCATGCTTTACTGTACTTTACATGCTTTACAGTACTTTACTGCCCACAGCACTCACTTGACCATGTCATCCTCTTGGAGCTTAATTGTCAGGGTTTATCTCAGCTGTTTGTTGCAGAACTGGAGGAAATACATTCCTTAACTGTTAACTCAACATGGAAACCTGGTTTGCAAACACCAGGATTAGAGCAGGGTTTTTCTGTTGCTGGTGAGTGAGTTGTTGACACTGGAGATCCAACAGTGTGGGAGTGGCTGTGGGAGGAGGACACGGGGCAGAATGGTCTGGCACCCTTTGCAGTGCCAGAGCATATTACAGTTCACTTCTTGTGCAGATTCCTCCCTTGCTCCTGAAAACTCTGCTCTCCAAATCAGCTGTTTCCAGTGCTTACTCCTAACACATGAAATAAAATGAAATGAGCAACTGGTGTAAACACTTCCCTCCACCATGCTGCACAAGGGGATGTGGGCTGGCCTGAGATTTCAGAAGCTCCTGGTGACAGAGCCTCAATGTGGATAAAGACACAATTTGATTATGTTCACTTCCAGATAAGAGAACTGGTTCTTGCTCAAGGTTTACCATGGCAAAATTCACAGAAAAGAGATAACCAAGAGAGACAGGTCCTGATTTACTTTACTATGGCGGAGGGCTTTTTATGTCTCTCTTTTCCCTTTCTGAACTGCTTGGCTGTTACAGTCTCTGTTCCCCTGCACCAGCTGCAGGGATGGTGGGACCTCTCAGTGGGGCTTCACCCTGAACATCTCTGTGGTTTTATCTTTTCCCTCTTGAGTGTTTTGACTGCATGGTCAGCAAAAGGGAGTTTCTAGAGTCCATGAACAGCTCCCTGCTGTTTTCATTGCTCAACTGACTTGTCTGCATCACAAGATGTTACCAAGGGTGCATGTGATTTGGGAGAACTGAGCAAAGCCCCAAGAGGATGTTCATATTCTTTGAAGACCAGTACTTGATTTACACCAATCCACTTGTAACTAAGCTCTGAACTGGTCCAGTTTATCTATTCAGTAATGCCGTGTTCCCACTTTAAGGAAACAGAAAACTACATTAAATACTCAGCTTAGTAAAACCTTTTCTGCATTTATGAGGCAGGAGAATTTTTCATTTGTGCTTAACACCACGACCAGAGGCTGACAGGACCTCTGTCCCTTCATCAGGAGCCAAATTGGATATACTCATGATGTGAATGTATTTTTATTGGCATTACCACAGGTGCACCATTGAGTCTCAGCAAGACAGAGGGGCTATTTTCAAACTGTTGATGCAAAACAAGCTGAAACAACAGCATCCATCACACCACCAAATTGTCATTCACAAGAAGTATGGAAGCAATTTTTGTTTAGATAAAATTTGCTGGTAAGACAGCAATGAACATGAGATATTCAACATTCTAATAAAATAGTAATGCTGCAAGCTCAGCGGCTCATGAAACATTTACAATCTGCAGCTAGTAAAGTGCAAACAAGAGATTTAAGCACCGCTGTTGCTAGATGGATGGAAACCAGTTAGAAGATTAACGGAAAGATTATTCCACACAGGTTAGAATGAGGTTCATTAAATGCCTATCAGTTCTCTCATTTGCTGTAGCAGACAGGGAGGGCTGTAGGACTGCACCTGTTGAAGCAGAGCTCGTCCTCAGTGCCAGTGTTAAGCCAAATGAGCACTTCTTTTCTGTTTGTAGTTTCTTTGCTTCTCATGTTTCCCTGCATCAGGAGTTTGCAGAGGCAGCATTATCAGTACACTTGCAGATTGCTATTCTTTATATATGAAACTAATTAAGTACCAGACTTGTAACAGGCTCTGGAGGGTGATATGAACAAGAGGGCACAGCGAACACAGAGCTCTCCCATAAGTTCAAGATAAGCAGTGTAATTACGAATTTCGTGCACTTCCAACCCAGGTAAAAATTACACACTGGGTGAATTATTTTATCCACTGCTTGCTTGGTTTTTAACCAAGGTTTTTAATCAAGGACTGTAAGAAATTTCAGTTTTTACTGTCACACCTAAGTGCTTCTCTATGGATCCTTTGGAGGTTGAAGGTTAAAAGAAGAGTGTTGGATGAGATCAGACAGGGAAGTGCCCAGATGCCTTCCCTTTGTGTTTTCTGCATTGCTCTAGCTGAGTCATTTTGATTTTTTTCTGAGCAGGTCTTGTATAAAACAAGCAACCCTTGCTTTTTGGTCTCTTAACTGTACAACAGGGCTCATTCACCAGGCTTCTCTGCTTCTTTTAAATCTAACTCATAGTTATTAGAATTTGCATTTTAAGAAAAGCCCTGAGGCTTTCTGTACCATTGAATATGTGAGAATCAAACAAAACTTTTAAGCAGTAATTTCCTTCCTCTGCTGATGGAGAAGTATCTTTTTTTTTGTGTAGAGGGTCTATGAACAATGCGACTCTGTGCAGTCCGGCGCCTTTTTAAACTGTAGGCAATAGTATTAATGGTCTTGGGTGAAACACTGACCCTGTTGCAATTAAGAAGTGCTCTTGCTGCAGGTTGTGCTTGTCATTAACTCTGAGATTTCACTCTCTGTACTGAGATATATACAAAATTCCCACAAATATAACACAGGCTTTGACTGGAGACATATCTGCACTATGTGTGGCCACAGAAAAATCACAGCAGTATTTAATTTTAAAAGTTTGGGTTCATATATTTCAGGACTGTTCTCAATCCAGAAATGCATAGCAATGTCAATGAAACCTAAAATGGGAACCATCCTGCCCTGGATTCTTGAGTATGCTTCTGAGAGTTGCATAGTTGAAGAAAAAGACCCATGGTTTGGGGATGAAATGGGTAATTTCTATAATAGACAGCAGAGAGGGCAAAATGCTTTTGAAACAAATATAAAGCTACTTAAGCACACTGGATATCACTGTTTAAAAGGCAGATCAAATTATTTGTGACACTTCTATGAACTGCTGCAGTAGGTGAGGGTAGCTAGGGTTGCTAAATTAAGGGATGGAAACTATTCAGTTGCCAGCAGTACAAGTGGTACAGATTGATGTAGTCACAGAGATGAGGAAAACTTACAGAAGTAAAGCAAACAGATGCACTGGAGCTGAAACAATAATGTAGGGACTTTTGGGCTTTGGGAGATTGGAAGTGATATGAGCTTAATTACTTTTAGGAGAGAGAAATATGGAGGGAAGGATAAAATAATTTGTATTGCTGTTGGCTGTAGACTGTAGACTGTGGCAGGTTTAGCATATAGAAGGTCAGGAAACTTGAAATAGCTTTTAAGAGTGAAGTTACAGAGATTTGGATAGTTCTGCAGCTTAAAGTTGTCGTTTTAGCATCTCAGAAACAGACCCATTTTAGAGAGGAAGAGAAGCCTTGGAAACAGGCAAAGATGAAAAGTTCAAGTACTTCTCAAAGTCAATGCAAGGATTATAGTAGTCCTCTCAAGCTGTGTTAGTTTGCCATCCTCTTATAAAACATTGCATTAAGTAAAGTCAATAAGAAGGAAACAAACAACTGAGAAAACGGTAACATCCCCGTTATTTAAAAAGAGTAGAGAACTGAACTTGAAAAATTAAATGAAAACATGAATGATGTTTTAAATAAAAAAATTGTTACTTCTAATTTTAAAATGCTTTAAACCCCATCATGTTGTATTTGTTTTTTCAGTTTTCATTGAAAAATTAATTCTTATTTTTCTCAAAAAGAAATAAGGCTGAAAGTATGTAAAATATCCAGGAAATTTTTTAACTATTTTGGAAAACTGTATCTGACCAGCTCTAGTAACCTGATGTCTTGGGTTGCAATGCAAGATGTAACCAAAAGTATGTATTCTATTACCAGCTGTTAAAACCAGGTGGGGCAATGTTCTTTATCTCCTCCACTACCTGTCCTCCTCCAGGGGGGTCTCTTCTGTTCATGGGCCATTGAGTCTCACTGCAGGACTGATAAAATTCCATCATCCCAGGGTGAGATGCTCCACCCAAGAGGAGGAGCCAAGCATTCCTACCTGGATATAGTCTGAGACTGGGAACACCACAGGCAGCCTTCTCCACTGGATTCCCAGAGGAAGACTGGAAACATCTACACCACCACTGGACCTTCAGAGGAAAACTACACCCTCCCACAGGAACATTGCTTCAACAGGACCACGTCTGTCACTGCAGGACTGCAGCCACCATTTAATCTGACTGCTACCAACACCCTGACCAACAGGGTGTCAGGTTGTATTCTGACTCTGACAGTGGGTTTTGTACTACTGCATTTTTATTTTAATTTTCCTAGTAAAGAACTGTTATTCCTATTCCCATATCTTTGCCTAACAACCCCTTGATTTCAAGATTATAATAATTCAGAGGGGTAGTTTTACATTTTTCCATTTCAAGGGAGGTTCCTGCCCTCCTTAGCAGACACCTGTTTTTTCAAACCAGGACACCTGATTAGATCAGAGCAAGTAGAAACATAAAGTCCATTATTAGAGCTGCATGTTCATTAAATGTGTTGCAATTACAGTGTCCTCTGGACCTCAGCAGCATTTTTCCCAGCTGTAGTCGAACTTTTCCTGAACACAGGGCAATTTGCATATAATCCTGTGCAATGTGCTCCAGGATAATCCTGCTTGAGCAGGGAGCTGGAAAAGATGACCCACTGTGGTCCCTTCCAACCTGATGCATCCTGTGATTCTGTGTCACAGGGACCAGTCTTATGAAGGACTACTTCAGAATCACACACATATTTCACAGGGACTTCCAAGGAAAACTCTGTTTATGGACTCAAATACTTCGCATTTCATTAAGCCCACTTTGAAATCTGATAGCCAAACCATAAAATTGTATCTAATGCTCATAGCAACTATTGTTACTGCTACTTATATTAGTGAAACAAATAATAGCAGAAACTTCTGGCGTGTTTCTGTGTGTCAAAGTAACTCGAATTTCATCCCACGAGAAGCTTATTCAGCTACTTTTTAAATTAAGGATATTTTCACTCAAGTGAGCATGCATAAAGGCCACCTTTAAAAGCAGCTGGCAGAGACTTTTTTACTCTGCTTGGGGAAAGCAGCTACCTGTGTAATTATTTCCTTAGTGAGTCTGCATAAAACTTCTATTGTGTTTAATTCAACGCAAAACATTTTCTATATTTCATGTCATGGGTAGGAATGAAAATGAAGATAGTTCATCAATGCTGATATGTGATATAAAAAGAGCTGAGAAGCCAAGGGTATGAGAGTGCATAAAAATGTTTTGTGTCCTGACCAGTACATTGCTTAAAAAAAAAAAATTTTACAATCAGCCCCAATTGTTCATTCTTCCCATGCAGAAGATACTCACATATTCATTTTTAAAAGGGCAAATCAACCATAATTCAGTTTATAAACTGTGAAGCTGGTTGCGAATGTCTGGATGAATATTCATTAGAATCTCTTAATCTGCCATCGACTGTGATTCATTAGGCATATGTAAATATCACTCACTTTAATTGCCCCTAAACTGACTTAACATAATATTGTCATTAGCAAATTATTAGTTATTTGTGTAACTAATGGTACATTATGGTGTACACGTTAAATCGCCAAATATATGATTACAATTATGATGATGTTTTATGCCGGGTGCTTTGTAAAGTATTTGATGAAATATAATGGAGCCAAATCAAATCTGGTATGTTAATAGGACAGTTGTGGAACTTTATTATTATATCTCTACACCTTGGTGACTGGTCTAACATGTGAGCCTTTACCCCACCCTGTGCTTCAGTGGATTACGGAGTGGTTTCACTTTCCATATGCGAGTCTGGCCTGACATTCCAACGCCTGCTTACACTTTGCTTTACCTAATGAACTCAGTTCCAGTTAATTTGATGAAATTGATGAAAGTGCCCTAGCTTGCTGTGGCAAGACCCTTCCACTGGAAGGCCAGGGGGAGTGAGCAGAAAATATCACCTTTGCAGTATGAAGTGTTAATGGGCCTCACTGGGGAGTGCTGCTGTTGAAGTAGATGCCTGTAACCTGCTGGTTACAAAAAAACTGGTTTTTCTGTGATCTGTTAGTGTGTCCTAGGATTTTGTGTTTTCCTGGCCTCTTAGCTCTTGACTCCTGCTCTTGTGATGAGAAGCTTTGCCTGGAACATTTAACCTAACCCCTCTCCAACACTTCCAGTAGTTATGCATTAAACAAACTGCTTTTAAGATGACAAAGTTATGGTGGTGAAACATTCAATTAGTGCTGTTAAAAGGATTTTAATTACAAGGCTAGCGATAACTGGAATATGTTTGTGCAAAAGGGATGCATGGTATCCTCAAAGGCTTTTACTAAGTCTTGTGTCTACATGCAAATGTATTTATGAGTGTGTTAATGTTTATAGACCCAGGAAGTTAAGAAAGGGCTGTTTCCCATTGCCATGTATTTATTCAAGATGCATTTAATTAATGCAGTTACTTTATTTCTTTAAAAAGAGCTTATTAAGGAACATTTACTAGGAGCTAATTAAAATGCAACGAACACGGATCTGTCCGCAAATTAATGCGAAGCTTCTGAAAGAATATCCTGCATCATCAAGTGGTTCTCCAGCCATTCCCATTAGCCACGCTGCTCCACCTGGGACCTCGTGCCTCAGGTGCTGCAAATCAGACTGTACCTGCAGTCAGCAATGTGGAGGCAATTCTACCAGCTATACTTTTGCTCTTTCAGTCAAACCAGAGACTTCACTCTCAGTTAAACAGATGTAGATGCCATGAATGTTAAGGAATTTTTTTTCCCTGGGTTGAAAATACTTTGGGACAGATGCAAAAAATATCAAATGATTATTAAAATAAATTAGCAAAAGGCATTGGAAACAGATGCTGAGGATGCAAAATGAAACTACCACATTGGAAAATGGGTTCAAAATGCTTATTTAATTGCAGTATTGGTTAAATGAAAGTTGCAGCTTACCAGTGATTTAGCAGAAAACAGGCAGAAAAAGCACAGGAGAATTATTTTGATGTGACCTTAATTATAATGATTTACCTTAATTCAGTTAGAAGCAGTTATGTTAAACCACAGAAAACACCTCCAACATTTGGAAAACAAAATAAAAAACTCAGATGAGATTGTGCACTAATTTAATGGAAATAGTCCATATTTCCATATGCAGACATTCCCTAAAAATTGCAGGTATCTGGTCTGGCCCCACTCCCAGGTGTAAAACAGGCCTTTGGAGCCAATCAAGGGTGCTCAGATGCTGTTCAGAGGGTATTTGCAAGAAGCTCATGGCAAATTAATTGCAGAATAATTCACATAAATTATTGTCTGGGTGATTTTAAATAATGAATCAAGCAGGAGGAAAGGACACATTATTACATAATTTGTTCCATCCTAACAGAAACATTAATAATGCTCAATAAGGGTAAAATAAATTGCACTTAGAGACTATTTAGTCCCATCTCAAACCTCACTGAAGGCAGCAGGAATACTCCTCTGGGTCTGGTACGGACAGAATACGTAAGAGAGAGGGAAGCAGAAGATGCACCGGGAGATGGGCTGTGTAACAAATCTATTTCCAAGGCAGATATAAATGTCAGTGGGTGATGAGATCTGCAGGGAGGGCAGCTGGCAAGCCAGGCTCCAGCTGTGCCTTTTGAAGACCCTGTTCTGGTGTCCACTGAGCTCTGCAGAGTGTCCCTATGATGTTGGAAGGTCGCTCTTGATGGTTGGAAGCCATTGCAGCGTGAAAGAGGAGGAAGGAAGGAAATGGACCTTGGGACCATGTGTGATGGTCCCAAGTGATATAGGACACCAGGTGATATAGGTCACCAGGTGATATATGACTCCAGACCTTTTTTCCAGCTCTGTCTCAGCAATGCTGGAAAACCTTGGATGGATATGATTTTGCTTCTCCTTCTGTAAAGCAGAGATAGTGGTGGGAATGAGGCACAGTCTTGTGGGTGCAAAATAAGCTGGTTCAAGAGATTCCTGGCAACTGCTGTGAATTGTCCACCTGAAATAATCTGGTTTAACCTTTTGTTTGGAGGGTTTTCTTCCTGTATTTATGATTTTGTAGATCTGCAGCCATACCAGCAGTTGCATTGATACCACAGAGGTGAAAGGGTTTTACCAGCACAAGAACAGGGGCTGAAATCTTTTTGAGCAAAGGTACTTGGGGCTACTTTGTAAACCTTGTGAAAGGCCTACTTAATTAAGAACTCAGATAGAAGTGAAGCCACCGTGGCTGAGTTCATATGTAGGACAAGAAGTTTGCATTGATGTTAGTTGCTAATTAAAAAAGAAAACAGTGATAAGATGGTTTTGTTATGTTAGGATGTTTGGGTTGATAAGATTCTTTCTGGTTAGTAAACCACCTGACTGTGATGTGATGATTAAATACAATGTAAGGCTGATTTTAAATATGAATGCTTGCAACATGACTAAAAGGTACACACCTGAAAAACTAACTTATTGGTAGGAAGAAAAATGTTTGGGAAAACACCATGTAAAATAGATATCATAAAACATCAATTACTTACTGAAATAGAACTACTAGAAGAAATCTCCTTGGGGTGATGGAATATGTTGCCAAATTCCTGGAGTTATGGGGTGGGGTGACAAAGACAAGCAAGATGCCTTGAAGGAAAGCCATTACTCTGATCCTGTACCTGCAGTCCTTTAGCTCTGCCTCTTGCTTTCTCTTGAAGAAGGCCTGTGAGCTTCTGCAGTAGATTCAGGTTTTGTGGCACATATAATCTTGCTCATCCACTTCTCCTGGGGCAATAATATTCAAAACACATCCAGGGAACAGGGCTGCACACACTGAGGGAGGTTCAAAAGGCTGATGTGGCTTAAGCAAATTCTTGCACTGGTGGAAGTTCTTGTTGTCCACCTTCTCCCCTCTCTCCTATCCCTGCTTGGAAAAAGAGACCAGGTTTGAACTCTTAGAAGTTACTGGCAAACCTTCAAAAGCGTGAAAGTGTGTGCTGCCTTACCATTGTGTTTGGGGCACACCTGCAGGAGCCCACTTGCCATTGTCCCTCTCAGGTGTAAGACACATCAGTGCTAACACCACTCTGGTGCTTCTTGGAGGTGCTTCCATCCTTCTTGGCAGAAATTTTTAGTCCCTATGGAAAGTGAGTGTGGCAGGCCCTTGGAGGAGGATGTATCTCATGTACCCACATCCAAATCATGTTCATAAGCTGCTTCTGACCTCATGGGGAGGACAATGCCTCAGAGATGCAGAGACAGGTAACTTTGTATCCCATGTAGAGGTATCAAAGATTGTGGATAGGGTGAGAACTGGGGGAAGAGGAACAGAGTGGGTAATTAAAGAAGACTCAGTTTGCTTTGGATCCTGACCCTAATGGGTATCTCTTGGATCTTGAACAGTTTTCAAAGATAACTCACACTATTTCAGCACAGGCCAGCTCAAGCCAAGGCACCAGGTACACACAGCCCAGAATTCCTCCTTGTTCTCTCCTAATTTTTATGTTGGAGCTTGCAAGGCGCTCTCCTGTTAAACCAGAACCTGAAACGCAGACTTTGACCCCTAGATCTCAATGGGACTTTTAAAATCCCTTTAGACTGCTCCACTCACCTCCTTTTTTACGTGTTTCTGGCAAGATGAGATAATATTCTTCCTGCTATTGCACAGGAAAAATATACAGCTTCTAGACTCTCTTTTGTGAGAAAAGTATCTGACCTGCACTTCTCCTGTTATGTAACATTTTGTAATATCATGCTAGATGAGAGTGAAATGGTCTGGATTAAGCATAGTCTTAATATACTAAAAAAAATTTAAAAATTGCTATGTGGATTGGAAGCACATCTGGAGAACCTCTTCAGCAGTTAATGGAGAAGACTGGGAGGGAAGACCTGATCATATGTTAAATTACTGGTACTTTCAGTCCTTGGCAAGCAGATGGGAGGAAGCAGAGCGGAACTGCTGGGGCTGCTGAGAGCAGTGCTCATGTTGGGGTCTGCAGGGTGCCCCTGGCTTCAAACCAGCTCTTCAAAGCCAGTTTTTGAGGGTGCAAATTCAGGACAATGATATTTTCTTGCTTTTGTAAGCAATCTTTCAGATCTATGGGTTAAAAGCTGCTCATTACTATAATTATCCTTTTTGTTAGTACACATGTATATACATCTAACTTCGGGTTGTTTTTAATGATGAATATTTGAAGTGGCAATGCAATGGCTGTAGTACTCTCTACTGGCTATAAATCTACGAAAGCAAGACATATGTCCATCATGGGAAGTTTGCACCAAGGATCACTCTTAGGCTTAGGAAGACATCTTTTTGGAGTCAAGCTTTACACACCTTACAGAAATAGAGACCATAAGGTCACTGTCACGTTGCTTACCTTGTCTGATCAGATGAAGCAAGGGCTCTCTGAGCCCAGGGAGTTTGAATCACAGAAAATCAAAATCCATTAAGTTGCAATACATTCAAGATGTAATTGAGGCAGATTAGAATTCAGCAAAGAACTTTGCATAATGCCAAGGGGTGACCTTTTTCTGGGGTGCTCTCCTGCAATTGTTGGGACCTTGTAACAAATGCCTAGTGCCATTTAACGAAGGAATGACATATCTCTGATATGCAAATTTTTACAGCACAGCAATTAAGCGGTTTAGAATTTTACGACAGTGTTTGGGCTTTATACAACAAAAAAAGGGCCAATAAAGGGCTGTGATGGATGGGCTAATCCCCACTGGAAATATACCATGTAATCTCATGGAGACAATGCATTATGGATAGCATTGTGATTATTGGTGGTTAATATCTCCCCCTTCTCCTCCCACCCTCCCCTGCCCGCAGCCTCCCCCTCCCCTGCTCCCCGCCTGATGAAAACTGCATGGCTGCCACATTGTCGGGGGCACAGGCCTGGGATACAGATGGGAAAGTTGGGCCATTGCAATCTGCTGCACGCACGGACGACAGTGAAAAGGGGGCTTGCAGCGAGGCAGCTTGTCAGCAGGGGACAGGGCTGGGGTCCATATGCCTCTCTTCTTCTCCCTTCTGTCGCCGAGTCTGCTGCCGCATCCTGCTGTCGGGGGACACTTTAATGATGAACATGTTTTAAACAGTTTTGCTTACCTAGCGGCAGCTTTTCAGGGAAGGGGAGCTTAATTAGACACCTTCCGCAGTTTTGGTGGGCTGTATTTTTCTGCAGGTGTCTGTCTGTCTGTCTGTCTGTCTGTGGGTCCATCCACTGCCCTCCTGCCTGCAGCCGGGCACTGGGTGCAGCTGCGGTCCTCGCGTTTTATCATCCTCCACCTGCCACAAAGGGCACAGCACTTTTCCTCCACGTACCTCTGGCTGCCCATCCCTCTCCTTGCTGCTTGCAGCTTTTGTCTGAGGTCTGCTGTGGAGCTGGCAGAGGTGTTTGTAGCAAACGTGTACTTCACATGTAGAATTTGTCAAATTTGCACAAGTTTCAAGCAAGGTGAGAGAGCTGTGACAGCTCCTGAAGTGTGAGGACATTTGCTTTGGACACAGGATAGCAAGATAAGCATTGGGAGTTGTAAGTCTGTTTTTGAAAGCAGCTTGTAAAATTAGAAGGAGAAAACATCTCTGACTGCTGTTTGGAGTGCCAAAGTAACGTAGTTTAAAGCCTGAAGTCACTGTCTTGCTGTTTGTTCACTATCTTAAAGAGACAAATAAAGCTTGTTGTTCTTTTTCCTTGATCTTTTATATCCTTGATTAGAGCTGCTACTGAAGTACTTTTTGTTGTTGTTGTTGTTGTTTTTAGGATATAATAGAGGACTGGGAAAAATAAATTCAGTTGTTTTTTAAAGTATTTCTTAGGAGACCAGAAATTTCACCAGTATATATTGTAGCCAAAGTTAATAATTAATTTTACGAAAACAAAAATTCTGACCTGCTTGACCCGCTTGTGGAAAACCCCTTGGCAGTGGGGTTCTGGAAAGCAAAAGCAGCATGGGGATTCCCAGACAGGGGTCCTTAAACTGGCAAGCCTGTGGGATGGGGAATGAGATTGGAAGTAGATTTTCTGGGGCAAATTCAATCCCTCCAGCTACACAGGGGCCTTCTGCCAGGTCTGATCGACTCATAGGAACCAGAGAAAGCAGAACAGTTTGTAAGGAAGAAATTGTTTCAGCACTAGCTCTGATTTCCCACAAGATCTCCTTATGGTCATTTCCCAAACAGTATCCAGCCCTCACAGAGGGAAGTTTACCCTCACTCCTGCCTTTAGAGGCCCTGAGCAAACATGGTGTGTCCTCACTTTAGGCTCTCAGAGGTACATTTGTTACTTAATCACTAAACTGCCCTCTCCCTGACAGTATCAGTGGAGAAAGTATTGAGGACAGCAGCTGAAATTAACAGCTGGATAGACAGATACATTGATGGGTAGATAGCTGGATAAAGGGATATGCAGATAGATAGATACTGGGAAATAGGTATGGACAAGGATTTTAACCATCAAATGAGTCCTTTGCTAAGCTGGGAGCAGTCAGCAAGAACTGTCCTGCTTTAAACCTCAGGTCTCAAGCTAAAAAATTTCTGAACACAGCACAGTAGGCTAATTCTATTCTTGATACACAAAATATCATGCATTCTGGTTTCAGCCAGGACAGTAGCCAGGAGGGGGCATGGCTAAGGCCCAAATAATATTCTGTCAGTCAAGGAGGCCAAAGGAAGATACTCTCTTTGGCTTCTGAGGAGAAGGGGTTCTTTCTGGTCGGGTGAAAATGTGCCAGGGAAGATCTGGTATTGTTGTGGACTTTCCATGTAAACTGCTTCTTTGCCTTGCACCTTTGTTATTAATATTGTTGCTGTTGTTTTCTTATCTTACTGCTGTTTCCAGTAAATTGTTCTTATCTCAATCCATGATCTTTGCCTTTAGGGCATCCAACTGGAGGAGGAGTGAGTAGCAATGTGGTTTTAGCAGGAGTACTAAATTGGAGAATACCATTTCTAAGCCACAGCATTGTGTCATGCAGCGACTTTATTACAGTTTCCTACCCAGAATGGGCCAAAATGGAAATCCTGCATAGTTAGTGGTTTGAGAGTAACATCTTCACAGTTGTAAGTGGGAAGCCCATAAAACATTTGGCTTCTGTGGTCTTTTTAATATTGTCTTTTTCTGCTAGCTGATAAATATATTTCCTTGATTTTTGTCATAAGGGATATGAGAGGATGATTGGCACTTGTTTACAGTAATGGAATTACCTAACAGTACTAACCAGGGAATTCCAGGCAGCACTAGCTTGGAGATATCTTTAAGGGTGACAAAATGAAGCTGTGATATTGATATCACCTGTTGCAAAATGTCAACAGAACTGCTGAACCCCATAAGACAAGAGTCCTCTCCAGCTCCTGGGATTCCTCTCCTGCTTGGCAACTTCTGTGAAATTTTTAGAATTTGAGTACCTAGAGCAGAGATGGTGAGGTACCATGCATTAATCTTCAAGGAAAAATCATCTTTGACCTGAGTCTAAACAGAAATGGAGTGACTCAACTTACAGAATATTTGGAATCAAACAGATGTCTTAGTGAATTTAACTGAAAGTTTTCCCCAAAGTGTCATGACTGTTCATGGAGTGAAAAAATGTCGTCTACAAGGTGCAACAGCACTCAACATTCAAGCTCCAAACCCAAGCTCCCAACTGATTAGGTTTCTTGAAGATTTTGTGAAGGTTAGAAGCTCTCAAAGCAGCTTTTGTTTTCAAAGTTGCAATGATGCAGTCATGGAAATTATCTGAAGTCACCAGATGAGATACTGTTTTTCCTTTGTGTTAAGCTCTCTCAAAAAACAACTATAAATTAAATTAAATAATTTCCAAATATTAAATGATTTCCCAAGAATACTTTGAAAATCACTGCCACAGCAACTGCAAGTCACAGGTTGCTAGATGGTGTGCAGCATTTGAAAAAGGGGATACTATTCATTTTAGCAATCTCCATGTAATCTCCATTAATATACATATAAATTGCATTTCTACCAAGATATGGTACACTTGCCTCTTCAGTAAGTGTTGCTTTGTATTTTTCATTCTTGCATTTTGAATAACTGGTAGATGTCATAACATCACAGTTCCACTTGCTTTTCTCAAGTATGCATAAGGCCATTCTTCTTTTGTTGCTCAGCAAAACTTGTGGCATCAGGAAAGTTAACTCCCATGAGGGTGGTGGTGGAGAAACTGTTTTCATGGTCTTGAATAACAGAAAGATATATAGGTGAGATGGGTGAGACAGATCAGACCTGAGACATTTCAGTGCCCCAAGCCAAATGAAGAATTTCCTCTTTTAATTATGAACAATGTAATTTTAAGGGCCAATTTAAATTTTAAGTGTTATCACCAAGTAGTATCAGTGCTGTCATTCAAATCTCTGTTGTTCCAGGGCCTGAAGCACTATTCTGGCACATGGTCATAGAACATGCCTTTTTGTTGAATGCCAGTTCCTTCTGTTTCTAAGGCAGGAAGGAAGGTGGCTATTACAAAAAGAGATTGAACATAAATAAGATTGTTTTCTCAGAGTAATTTGTTAAGGACTGCTATTGTGTTACACTGTTACCCATGCTGCCACTGTAAGAATAACGAAAGTAAAAGAAAACCTAGAAAGGAAGTTCAAGAAATCTGGGGATTTCCAGATCCCAGTGATGATAAATAATATGTTTTGGTTTAAGAATAAGCAAGTATGAAGAAAGCTTAAATGAGGCTGGGTTGATACCACATCTTTCTGTAATGGAAGGAAAGAGACCGTATTTAGTACTAACCAAGTGTTTCATTCTCCCAGAGTGGTGTGGGAGATGGATGACCTCACATGGATCTCATTATCTCGGGATCTGCCTAAAACCTGACAAAATAATGATACAAATAAGAACAATATCTCTGGTTACAATGAAAAGAAATTGACGTAATCATGAGTTTCTAATTCAAAACATAAACTAGCCTACAATTCACTGCAACTGCAAAATAGTGAGTAGGTTATTCCTCTGTGCTGCCTTTTTTTCCTGCCTTTTCTTTTGTAAGAGGTGATAGTGGATCATAGTATTCAGCACTTTTACCCAGTTTGATACTTTATGTGGGCATCAAGATCAAATTTGGATGTGTTAATCTTTCATATCTGTATGTTGTTCCGAAAAACAAATCAGTAACTTTAACATCACAGTGATTTGGGGCAGACTACTACAAGTATCTGATTTTGGTGGTATCACTAAAAGACTCAATTTGTATGTACTTAATTTGTATGTATTGGGGGAAGAGGAAACAGGTTGGTCGTCATTTTTATTCATGCCAGAATGGAGCTTTCAGTTATAACATTGCATCAGAAATGCAATTTTCTTGTTTCCTCTTACCTACATCAGGTTTTCTTTGGTGTCAGGGTTGGGGTATAATGTAGTCATATGCACAGAGTTGCTGTAGGATTTTAATTACGGACAAGAAGAATAACTTCATGGCAAGGCAACAAAGTTCATTATATTTTTAATTAATCTTTTGATGTCTCTGGAACACTCCATGCGCCTGGAGTCAGCGCTGCTGACTTCCCTCCTCCACTGTGGAGGGAAATCAACTTATGGTTAGGATTATGGATGAGACAACTCAGGAGAAGAGGCCCAAAAATGACACGAAGACCGAGCTTTGGCTTAGATAATTTCTTCATTTTTTCCCACTAACATCATATGCAAGTGAGGATGAATAGGATAAAGTAGCTTTTTTTTCTGAAAGAAAACAGTAACTAACCATGAGGTGAGTTAACCAGGTGGGATGAAGATATGGAGTCTGAATTGGACTCAGCATCCCATAGGAAAGCAGGCCCAGCTCATACCATGGCACTCAGATTTCTTTACTTTTAAGTATGAGCAGCCTCACGATGATTTACAGCCCTCAGATTTATGCACTCTAATTTCTCGCACTTCGCTAATTTGTCTCATGCTCCCGACCGTCCCGGGCAGTTTAAACTGCTCATTTTTCTCTACCTCGGTGGCAGCGGGTGACAGCCGCGGTGGCGAGCGGCAGGCGGTGATGGATGGCAGGGAAGAGACGAGAGAGGAGAGGGACAGGGGAGGGCTCCCGGCTGGGAGTGCGGGGGAGCCCCGCATGTCCCGCATGTCCGCATGTCCGCCTGTCCGCCTGTCCGTCTGTCCCGCCTGTCCGCCTGTCCGCCTGTCCCGCATGTCCGCCTGTCCCGCATGTCCCGCATGTCCGCATGTCCGCCTGTCCCGCCTGTCCCGCATGTCCGCATGTCCGCATGTCCCGCATGTCCGCATGTCCGCCTGTCCCGCATGTTCCGCATGTCCGCATGTCCGCATGTCCCGCATGTCCGCATGTCCGCCTGTCCGCCTGTCCCGCATGTCCCGCATGTCCGCATGTCCGCCTGTCCGCCTGTCCCGCATGTCCCGCATGTCCCGCATGTCCCGCATGTCCCGCATGTCCGCCTGTCCGCCTGTCCCGCATGTCCCGCATGTCCGCCTGTCCCGCATGTCCGCCTGTCCCGCCTGTCCGCGTGTCCGCCTGTCCCGCCTGTCCGCCTGTCCCGCCTGTCCCGCCTGTCCGCCTGTCCCGCCTGTCCCGCCTGTCCGCCTGTCCCGCCTGTCCCGCCTGTCCGTCTGTCCCGCATGTCCCGCATGTCCGTCTGTCCCGCCTGTCCCGCCCCCGGGCGCTGTCCGGGCCGGCAGCCGGGGCTGCAGCGCTGCGGGACGGGCCGTGAGCCGCTGCAGTCAATAGATGGCACTGCTTGGTTTGGTGTCGCAGCTTTGCGGGGACAGGCGGGACGCTGCTGGAGTCGGCAGCCTAGCCGGGCTCGGCTCTGCCTGCTCTGGAAGCAGCTGTTGTCACAAGAAGCACCCCGAGCCGCCCCGTCCCCCAGAGGGGCAGGTTTCGTGCCCGCAGTGGGGCAGCCCGCGGCGGGTGACAGCCCTTCCTCCCCTCCCCGCAGCCTCGCTGGAAGCGCAGATCCCGGTTTGGGAACGCCGCCTGTCCTCCTGCCAGCTGGGACCCGCTGGGAAGGCGGGAGCATCCCGGGGGTCCCAAAGGTCGGTCCAGGATTTGTGGCTGTCTTTGGGCACAGGAGCAGGGCAGCTGAGGGAGTGCGGGGACTTGGCAGCCCTTAACAGCCCGTCCGATTCTTGCGACATCCTTAGTCCATCCGAGAGTGCTTCCCCCGGCACGAATTGACCCCGGATACAAAAAATGGGTAGGATATCTACATTTATCTCTTTCTCTTCTTGCTCATCTACGAATGCCCACATTTTTTTCTTGTTTTGACAGAGCTTTTAAAAATACGAAGTCAAAAAAGCCTGGAAGAGTGGAACAGATATTTGGGGTTTCCAAAGAAACTACAAAGTATGCAAAACTTTGTAGACCTCACTGTGGACCTTTTCCCCACTCACTCTGATTGCACCCACCATTGCTGATACTTGTTTGGCCATGTTGTCCGCAGCCAAAAGTGTCCTTTTTTCTAATGAGCGTAATCCTAAACCTCACTTCTTCCATCATTCATATGGGCAGGCCCAGCATGATGAGGTAATTTTTATAGAATACAATTCAGACAAATTGAATTTGGAAAGAGCATCCTGCTAACATGGTGACTGATTGATAAAATCATATTAATACATAATATGGCATGGACCCTATTCCAGTCTGTATACACTCATTTCTAGTTGTTACTAATCGACAAATACATTAATGCCCTTCAACAAATCATTTGTTCCAGGGATTAAATACATTCAATACTGCTAACATTGCTTACTTTGCCCCAGAACTTTGGAGACCTTGTCAGAGATGGCACTCATTTTGCTAGGTGCTGTATGAATACAAAAATTAAAAGTGCCACTGCTCTACAGGAATGTAAGAAAATTTTGAGATCGGAAATCTCTGGAAGGCAGACTTGGAGAAACCCAAATGTGCTTGAAATCCCAAATGCACAGTTAGCAAGTAGGTTTGGCCTCCCCTTCATTAGAAAATGCTGTAGCAGCCCCAGACCTGCTCCAAATCACAGTGGTAGGCAGGGGGGAGTTAGGAGGGGGTCCCAGCCCTGGCTGGGGAAAGCCACCTTTGCAGAAGGATTGTTAGTGAGTTGAGTGGGAACAGATTGCATTTGTCATGTGCTGGGATTTAGTTTCCACATGCAGTCTGGTGGGGGTTTTCAGCACTGCTCCACAATGTAATTTGTGGTTTATTCTGTGGTTTATTCCATCAGCAGTGCTGAAATCAGGTTAGGCTTGCCTCTTGATGTTGCAAAATCTAAAGGTGGTTTTTGTAGACAGAGGGGTGTATTTCCTAACAATTTACACCATTCTTATTGGGATTAGCCAGCAAGGCCATGAGGCTTCGCACGAGGATTTTCTTATAATAGTTCTTCCTTGCAGATCTTTTGAAACCAGCAATTAGAGATATTCCCTTGTAAGAGGGAGGGAGAATTTGTTATTTGCAAAGTTTTGTCATGTTTTGCTCTAACAAACCCTCCTAGGTGATGGTAATAGAAAGCTCTTCTTACACAGCATACGGAAATAATCCCAGGGTACAGCTGGCATGGTGTGGTGGTGAGGGCTCTGGCAAGGAATTCACTGCAGCTCATTGCAGATTAGAGCAACAGGAAAATCAGTGAAGTTGCAGCACAAGAGAAAGACAGATAAAACTGGACACAAAGACAGAGACTTTAGTAACACTATTTAAGAACATGTCAGTAAAAGAATAACTGACAGGTGTTAATGTTGCTTGAAGTCATCCTGAAGTTAGCAGTACTGAGCAGAGTGAGAACAATTGTTTTATCAGGGCTCTTCTTACAATCTGGCCTGCAATTTTACTGCTGCTGACATGCAGAGTTACTTAGTAGTCAGAAAAAAGGATGTCTGTATAAAATACAGCTTTAACATGGGAGACAGCTTACAATATAGGCAAATCCAAGACATCTTAAACAAAAGAAGGAAAAGTAGTTAATGACAAAAGGCAAGAAAACCACCTTAACCCCCAAATGTGTAACTGCCCTCAAGCTGTCTCACAGATTTGAGCTCAGTAGGAGCTATGCAATGAGGCAGTATTGTGCAGTTCATTGCTCCTAACTGAACACTGAAATAATACACTTGACATTAGGTTTGTATATGATGATTTGTATATTATCAGCGGTGCATATGTGGATATGCCCAGAATGGCAGGAGTAATTAAGTACTCCAGTCAGGGATAACCCCAGTGCTTCTGCAAACTGACTGAGTTTTGCTGAATCTGCTGTGGCTCCATACCACAGGACCATACTGTACCATAGGAAAGTCAGATCCAAAGCTGCATAACTGTTGCTCTGTATACAGCATCCCTCTCTGTGTCACTGTGTACTGGGCTGCTTGTTCAACTGCCAGCATATAAAGAAGTACAAAATGCTGACTCACATTCCAGTCACCACTGTTAAGCTTAGCAGGCAAAACCTCACAGGTATGGGCATTTTTAATTTGATTTCAAATACTGTGTATGGACATTAGTTGTGTTTATTTCCAGGAGACAGCAAAGCCAGAGTGCATTGAGGAAAAAACTAAACTTTGCCTAGAGTGGTGAAAGCTCAGAGAACTCAGTTGCTGAAGAATTACTTGATAATCTGCCACAGGTACCTAAAAGAAGAATGAAACATTTCAAAGAGAAATAAGTTAAATTAGAGACTATTGCATATATTTTAGATTTCCACAATCTGCTGGATCTTTAACTTAAAACTTTACATCTTTTAGCAGAAAAATTAATTTCTCTTTCACAAGTTCCACTTAGATTTTGTTGCTAATAAACCCAAGGATGTAAATACTATTAAGTACAAAACAGCCTGCTGCATAATTGTTTCAAAGCAATTACAGATTATATCGAGCCATTCATTGAGCAGAAACAGTTTTTTCCAAGGCACCAGCTCCCTGTACCTTGAAATTTTATTAGTCTAAGAATTTCATGCACCATATGTTGTAATACGAGACTAGCTGCAATTGAACAAACAACTTTCTGATATATAAGTGAATGATAACCTGATTTTAAATGTGTTTATCTAATGAGATAGTAACTGTAATTTACAGCACATATAAAAACTCCCACTGTTACTCCTAGTGCACCTTTTGGCTAAAAAGGGTGATGCGCTGAGATATGCTAATGAATATCATCTTGGTTTTTACCAAGTCAGTAATAAAATTTGCATTTGATATTGTGCACAGTAAACTGGGTTATTAGCCTTGAAAATGAGTCTCATAAAATTTAAATATAGGCTTAAATCATATTAACTGTCCTGTAGATTTTCTGAGAGGCTTTAAAGCATTGTGCTCTCATTCTATAGCGTCAAGCATGCAGATGTCATTTTGCCTTCAGGGGTGCCCCAAAATACTCCCTTATTGGAGCCTGCAGGATGAGCTGCAGATCAACCCCTTCTTTGATATCTGGGGAAGCAGAGGTAGTTCTGTGGCTGGGAAAACTGCAGTGGGAAGTGGGGGAAGGAAAGGGGAGAAGGTACTGTTGCTAAGATGTCGCCTGTGTGCTTGGGCAAGACAAAGCAGAGGGTTTACTCCTGCATGTCCAGCCTTGCTGGTCTGATCACCCTTAAGCACATGTGGGTGGAAATGTTTGTGTGCTGGGGTCAAGTCTGGTGCCAAAGTGCTTCTGTTGCTTCAGAGGAATGCTATTTTGTCTGTGTGGTCGCAGAAGAGACAAGAATTTGATCCCTGGCTTTTTGAGTGAGTAGAAGGTATTGGAAACACAGATGGATCTAAACTGTGGACCGAAAAGTCTGATTCTCAGTACCTTCAGAGGGAAAATTGTTGGAGGGGAAGATGGGCAAAGCTGAAGCATGATGGCCTGTCTCCAGCTGGAGGGAAGCCCTAGTACCAGAGCTGTGAAGGGACAAATTGTACTGAGCTTGATTCTATCTGGCATTAAGTATTCTTGTGCACAACAAGGTTAGGTATTAAATACTTTAGAATCAGTTTTTAAAAACTTCTGTCTGTTTTAAACGGAAGGCTGCACACGTATAGATTGCTTACATGGTAATGCCAGACCTTTTAATTCACTTTGTGAAACCAAATCTAGCAAATGCTGGTATTTTCAGGGAAAGGAGGACATTTCTTGCAGCTGTTGTCCATCACCAGTGCAGTGCTGCCTCCTCTTATTTAAGAGTCTGTTTAACCATTACACTTCTTTTACCCACCATAATGTTGTAATGTTTACTAGAGATCAGACTCTTTTCCAACTGGCTGTTGTGATTGCTGTAGATCAGAGGGTAGGTTTAGTTTAGCTATTAGGACGAATTTCTTTACATTGAATATGGTGAGACACTGCCAGAGAAGTTGTGGATACCCCATCTCTGGAAGTGTTCAAGGCCAGATTGGATGGGACTTTGAGCAACCTTGTCTAGTGGAAAGTTGCAGGGGAGCAGGAATTAGATTATCTTTCAGGTCCCTTTCCACCAAAACCATTCTATGGTTCTGTGACTGACAGAAAAGCTTTTTCCTAGAAAGGAGCCTCTGTTTCAGCCAGTCAGGTACTGATAGCATTGTTTAATATCATTATGTCCATCTGGAAGATGTTGCCACTTTGAAGTGAGACAGAGTCAACATGTGTTCTGTGCCAAAAAATGTAATAAACCTGTTTGTCTATCTGTGCTAGGTCATCTACTATTACAACACAAGTTTAACAGGGATAAAATGACAGTCTTGTAACAAATTATGAAATCTCAGCTCTTCTTATCAACAAAAGTGTCTGGACATGGTGTGGAGTATTACACAAGCAGCTCCAAAGGATGGTACCTGCTGCCTTCAGAGCAGGGCTCACACTGACACTGAGAAATCAGCCTTCAGGCCTGATGTATGAGGTTGAATATCCCAACCATGCTCCTGCTGGCATTTATTACTAGTAACTCCAGGAATTCTTCATAGTATTATTATCATTAACTTTCATAATAAAATTATTTTAGTGCAATCAATGTTATAAACAACACTTACATGAACAAGAAGACAGTTATATTCTGCTACTCACTGAACAAAACCAGTATTGTAATACCAGGACCTCATGATGCTTCATCAGTCTAGGCTGACTACCAAGGCCAGGCCTTGAAAAGTGGAGGGGAAAGGAAAAAAAATGAAACCAGAAAATATAAGCAAAACATTCTCTCAGACTGTAAAATGAAGGATTTCCTGACATTGCAGGAAAGTTTCTCGTTGAGGTGCTGCACCCTTATGCAGTTTGCACTGCCCTTCCCACAGTACTCTGTCTCCATCTGTTCCAGTGTATTACGATTTGGCAGGCGCCCGAGCTGCATTATGTAGTGTTAAAAGAGAGTGACACTTCCTTTGGCTGAGACATCTTTCCCGACTGAGCCTTCCCTGCTCAGCTTAAAGAAGAGGAAGTACCAGTCTGGTTCCTCTTGTTTGACTGCTAATGACCCAGCTCTGTGGACCACCTAGCAGGTCCTTCCTGGCTGGTATGGCTGGATCAGGAATTAGATGATTGCCCTATTACTAGGTTTATCTAAAGCAACTATAACATTTCTAGATAATGCTTCCCCAGTAGAAAAATTAATATCTCAGATGTTAATCACACAATTTGGTTTTGCTTCACATCTGTGCCACCAGGAAATTTTTCTTTGAGAAAAGGTGGTGGCACAAAAGACATAACTAAGGGCTTGGATATTGGCTGAATAGTTTTGCCTTTCTTTTCTCACTAAGAGCAGCTGAAAGGAGCTCTTCATCATCATTAAGGGTCCCATGCTATTATGATTATGAGCCCTGCTTTAGGGATTGTGTCTGATTGGGACAAACATAACAGTATCAGAATAAGGTGAAAAACCCTGATTTCATCCCTCATCTTCCTGTAGGCCTGGGCTCCTCCTTGCTCTTTCCTGGCAGAGGGGTTCTCCTCCTACGTGTCATTCAGGGGAGGGTGGATGGGAGACAGATGGTTTGGTGGCAGAGGGCAGGTTCGAGGCTCCACTCACTCTCTGCCATGGTACAGAAGGAAAATCCTATCTTTAGACTGCCTTCAATCTAATCTCTATTGCAGGTATTTCATACTAGAAAATATAGATTTTTCATTTACCTATGCCAGGATGATGGCTTCAAGTAACTTTTGATTGGCTACACTGACTTGAGGAAATACCAATGTAAAGAAGTGAACACCCAGAGAAAGGAAGACAGTTCAAACATAAGTTGCAAGTGGAGATAGAGTACCTGTACTATGAGTAAATTGGAAAACTGGAAATCATGCATGTAGATGTTTTTCTTCTTTAGGTTTCCATTGTGTAGCCTCAAACTATGGAGGCTCTTGCTCATTTTAGCCCTCAGTGCTGGAATGCCTCTGTCTGTACCAGCATATTCCGTTCCCATTGTCACTATGAAGTGTAACAACACCAGTGCTTACAATGGTTTATTAGTTGATTTATAGGGGTAAATCAGGGGTAAATTGAACCCTTCTTTAGCAAGCCTTGAGTTCACAATGCCAAGATATGCTGAGCATAAAAACTCATGCGGGGGAAAAAAAAGGGCCAGAACAATAGTGACACTGTGTGGAGCCAGGTTCTATATGCAATCACACAATCTCAGGAAGTCCATGAAGAAAACACAGCATGCAGTATGTTGGATGGGTGTGTAAGCACAGGATCACCTATTGTGTTGTCTTAGAACCATGTAAGTATTTCTGGGGGAAAAAAAAACCAACCACAAATGCCAGAAGCAAAATGCTATTGTTTGGTGGGAGGAAAGAGAATTTAGGGACAACTTTTATTAAGCCCAAACTCAGATTTTCATATTTGGTCTTACACTCAAGAAGACAGAAGAGCATGAAAAGAGAAGAACTGAATGGAATAGAAAACTGTGTGATGGTTTTGTACGGACCACTAGTTTTTGTAAAAATAAATATTTTGCCATTTCTAGAAATCATATCTGTTTTTAGTATTTCTAAATAAACTGCACAATTATTAACTGTTTATAGAGGCGTGTAAAAATTACTTTCATATATATATATATAAATATATACAGATATGTATGCACACATGTGAGGAAAATAAAACTATTTCTCAGGTTTATGCACATATCTAGAAAGAGCCAGACTTCACCCTGAAAATCTTTTGATGAAAAAAGCCGATCTTGAGAGGGAAACTATATTCCCTCATTTTGTCAAAGTGCTATCACTGTGATATCAACAGTCACAAAGTTTAGGTGACAAATCAAAGTCCCAGTATCACAGAAAGGCTGTCAGCACTGTCAGCTAGTTTTTAATCTGTAACTTCATGTCAGGAGCTTAAGACATCCAGGTCTAAGATTGTGTTATGTTGGAAATAAAATTCTCAGAAAATTTCAGTCTGCAAGCAATAGCAGAAAACTGGAGTTTTAACCACGTTAAAGGATCCTTGTGTCTCTGGCTTTAAAGTTCTGATAACCTTCCTGACTATGTCCATATTGTAGAGCAAATAAGGCCTACACGGTTTGAGACTTGTTTGAAATAACTGTGTGCTTCTTGCCTTGATCTGCCCAGCTT
Source organism: Cyanistes caeruleus (assembly GCF_971803275.1). Taxonomy (NCBI): domain Eukaryota; kingdom Metazoa; phylum Chordata; class Aves; order Passeriformes; family Paridae; genus Cyanistes; species Cyanistes caeruleus. The sequence continues at coordinate 63,808,420 of NC_141702.1, forward strand.
TCGTCCCTTGGAAACTGGAACACAGAAGGTGCCATTATAGTGTGCATCAGTTCTCTATCTTCTTGTGTATCTGGAAGGTGATAGATGCATGTGCCTGCATACAGGAGTTCAGAAACACTCTTTTGTCCCAAATAGTCTGTGCTGCCTTTTTGCAGGTAATATTATGCCCTTTCCTTGGGGAAGAGAGTAGCAGTGACACAGGAGGAAGATAGAAGACTTAGAAGATAAATTCCTCAGACCTACTCAGGTGACAGGGTGGGTTCTGTTCTGCTGTAGTAGGAGAAAAGGGGAGCTCACCTCCCCAGCAGCATGGCTCCAAGTGTCCACATACACACCAAAGCAAGCTGGACATTTATTTCTCACAAGAAAAGTCTGTGTGGCACTGGAAGCATCTTCGTTATAGAATAAACCTCCTGCTTCAGTCAAATGCAAACTAGTCTGTACACACTCTGAAAGAGGCAGTCTTTGTCCCCCAGATGAGCAGGTTATAAAGTTTTAGCAACTGTAAATGTTTGGCTGATGTTTTAACTCAGCCAATTCACATAAAACAAATAAACCTAAACACCAAAATACTTTGAAGTGCTCTTCTCCACAAAACTAGCCAATAGTGATAACAGAATACAGCAGCCTGAAAGACAGCCCATTTTATGGCACAGTGCATCCTCTTGCAATCTAATCAACACATCTTCTCTTATAGGATACAGGACTGCCTAGCAAGCAGGGTGACCTGACTACAGAGTATGTAAGAGAAGGCAGAGAGGAAAAAATGCAGACATATATTCATGGAGTTTATATGTTGGGTTTTTTTAAGTTTTGTGGGGGTTTTGTACAGAAGTTTAAAAAGTATTCAGTTTTTTAAAGTTTCTAGAACAGGTTACTTTTTGTGTGTGAATAAGTGCGGTCAACTCTCCTCCTACATAATGTTTTGTTTCCACTTTACCTGAAAAGTACTGTGAAAATCCCTGTTTCAGGAAGAGAAGGCTTCTGGCCCACTTGATCACTGTGAAAAACCAGGAAATTAACAACTGGGCTCAAACCCCAAAATGAAGTGAAAAGAATAACCCAAGATTTTAACAAACTGTGTGGGTTTAGCTCACAAAGTGTGTGATGTAAAATGGACCATCTTTTACCCTGCTGTTATTTAGACAGCACCAATGGTACTGAGTCAGTCTGGCCTGAGACCTGGAACGAGCCCCTTGGTAGCCCTCCAGTCCCAATGCCAAGAGTCCTTTCACTTTGGCTGAGTGCTTGTCCAAATCTTCATGTAGAATGCTCCACACAGAGGCTGGCTAGAGATGCTCACTCCCACCTCAGTCCCAAGGGTGAGCTGGAGCAACACACTGCCAAACAGATGCTTGCAGGCACTGCTGAAGAAACTCAATACAGAAATGGGAAATTCTTCAAACTCTGGTTTTGCAGATGAAACCGATTTAATTTTAGTCTGGTGGGAGCCTGATGGCTGGTACTGCTGTACCTCTGCACCTTCCCTGGGCTGCTAATCATCTTTACATCTAAGATGAACTAAACAATGAATATTCTGGTTTGTTCCTTTGTGCATGACAGATACAGATATTTCCTTTCCTGACCATGATGCACGCACAGTAATCCCTGTGTCACTGGTTTACACACCTTTATATGTGGAGTATTTTCTTTAAAATGCTTGCAGATAGAGGGTGGAAAGGAGTAGCAGCTCATTCACTGCTTGCCTTTTAGCCTGTGGAACATTCCTTTGCAAGCCCAATAGTCACATATGGCATTTCTAATTTCTGCTACAGTGATATAAAAAGCACAAAGACCAGTTTGCCTTGAAGCAATCAAGATTCCAGGTATTACTCCATGACATGTGCCTTTAGCACAAACTCCATCAGAGTTTTATGGGGGATTTTTTCAGGCTGTAGGAAAACATCAGCAAAGGTCATGGACTCCGATCAAGAGCAAGACTGATAGTTCAAAATAAATTCCTTTACTCACATAATCTTCTGTATGAAAAAAGGTGGGGGAAAGCAAGAAGGAAGGAAAACTTTGTTCTGTTGGCTGATCAGAGTAGTTTTCCGTATGTTAAAATAAAATATTCATCAAATATAGCTTTTCTGGCATCGGCTGTATCACCAAAGTGAATTTTATATACATCTTTCTGAGTCCCACTGCAGCCCAGCACGGCTGTGTCTGCCTCAGCTGCAGGCACGTTTCCTCTCCCTGGCTCCGATCCGCATCGCTTCCCTCATTCGAAATGTTAACAGAAGGGACAAAAGAGATGGGACTTTCAACTGGTCCCCACCACCGATGTGAACGGCGCTACCGGCAGTGCTCGCCAGCTTTTGCTGGCCATAGGTGCCTGATCCAGCAGTGCAAAGGAAGCAAAATATTCTGCTGGTCGGGGAGAGCGGGAGACACCCATCCTGCCAGGGAAACAGAGCTGTCCCTGCCACCCTGCCACACGAAAACGTGACATCCAGCGTGTCTGCGAGGGTTTCAAAGCCCCCTCCGGGCTGGGGAGGGCCGCGGGGGGTTAATGCAGAGCTGGGTTGCCACAACACTGGAGGCATTCAGAGAAGAAGGCTGCGGTTGCTGCATAGGCACATTTGGCCCAGGTTGCCAAAGAGGCTGTGTGTGTTACTGCAGAGGAGTACACTGCCTGCCACTGTTGGGCTATTAGTATGGAAATGAGGCATGTGTGTGACAGGTGGCCTTACAACCAACACAATTAACTTTCTCCATTAGCTGACGCACTGACAAAACAGATGCAGCATCAATAAGCACCAAAAAACCCACAAACACTGAATAGGAATGACACGTTGCACACCCCTATTATTTATAAGGAGGAACAGCATAATTTCTTTGGGTTGCAGCGGTGAGTAGGAAGTGGTTGGGTTTTTTTCCTCCCCTGATTATGATGCTTTTTTTGCTTTCCTAAAATTATAATTTTTAATCTTGAACTTTATAGAGGCATTGCTGCGAACTTTAAAGATCTCTCGGTGATGCACAGCAGTCTCAGGAAGCTTTGTCACAGCTGTGGTACAGGAAGAACACGGATCCTTTGATAGGAAATAATTCCAAGTTGTAGAAGTCATCTGACCGGGTTCTGAACTGGAGAGAATTACTGCCCAGCCATCCAGTCCAGCACACTTTAGCTGCCTCTGACAACACTGGTAAGAGCAGTTAAGGTGGAGCAGCTGGTCATATTCCTAACATGAGTTAAAGGGCTCATGGCTCAGCTGAAAACATGGTCTGGGAAGGAACACTTGGCAGATTAGATTGCAGCAGAGGACCCTGTCATGTTGGCTTCAAAGAAAATCAGCTTAAATGTTGGTTCTTCATAAGAAGTAAATGGAAATAGGGGAGAGTTGGTTTTGGTTTTAGATATCCTGGTTTTTATTTTGTTTTTTTCAGTCATGCATTTCCTCCTGACAATGTGCCTGAACCATACTGGGGATTTCAATAAGAGCAACAACTTGAATTGTCTGAAATGCAGAACTGTAATAATGAAAATTTGCATAATGGCCTCCTTATGTCAGCTGGTACCACGTGAAATATTTAGAGATGCACTGAGTAGTTTCCTTGGCACATCCAAATTCTCATTGGCCTTTGGCTTCACTGGTCTACACCAGAATTTTCCCAGGTTAAAGTCACTAAAGATCTCATCCTGTATTATCCCAGTATGAAAATGTCCTGGAACACAGCATCAGCTGTCAGGTTGCCCTGGCAGCATTCTAATTCATGACATATGAATAGCCTCCAATTAGGAGGATGTTTGAGGAGATAAAGCATTCAGTCTGTAAACCAGTCCAGTTCTGCCCTGATTAAAATCCACTGACCATCTTTCACTGGCCTGCAAAGTGATGGGTGGGAGTCAGCACCACATCACAGACAAGGAACTGCTGTCCTGACTGTGGAGATCAGTGCTGCACTGCCTAAAAATGCCAAGATGGGCTGCAGCAAGCTGGTCAGCTTCCATGGTGATGAACTGCTTTCTGGTCATCTGTCTGCCTCGCACTGTTTTCAAGTGCACAGAGGATTCTGACTACATTTTACAGCTTCAGATTTGGAGCCAGGCTCTTCTCAGTGGGGCTGAGCAATAGAACAAGGGACAATGGGCAGAAACTGATGCACAGGAAGTTCCACCTGAACATGAGGAAGAACTTCTTTACTGTGTGGGTAACTGCACCAGGACAGATTGTCCAGAGACATTGTTGAGTTTTCTCCACTGGAGGTATTCAAGAACTATGTGGACCCAATTCTGATCCTGCTTGAGCAGGGAGGTTGAACCAGACCATCCACTCTACTCTCTTTCAACCTTACTGTGCAACAGGAGAATTTCTTGTGATAGATCTAGTGGCAGGAGGGCCTGCACCAGGCTGATCATGGTGGAAAGCATAAAATCTTACATAGAAAGTAGTAAGTCTCTCTCCATAATAATTACATGAGCTATTAATTTTATTATTTGTGTGGCACCTTGGGATACATGCCATGAAGGACCCTGCTAGTAAAGCATATTTAATTGATTGAATTATGGGACATCCAAAGCACAAAACCCCTGCTAATCTAATTAGATGCTCTTGGTTATGCATTTTCTTCTTCCTTCACTGTAAAGCCAGTTTCCAGCTCTGGTGTGCAGATGTCTGCACTGTCATGCTTTACTCTAAGGATTTTGCTCCATAATCCAAGGCACATAAAGCTTTTCCATCCCACTCATCTACCTGGCCACCTAATGGCTTTCAACATGTAGGTGTTAATGAGGTGGCTTGAATGAAGTTGTCTCCAGGGAGGGGGATGTGTAATGGTGTGAAGGTGGGTTACTCTCAATGGGAAATTCCCATTTCACTGCCTCTCTGTGACTAAGGAATGCAGCCAAGGTGATTGACAGACAGACAAACTCTTGATTCAGGTTGGGGGGAGCTTTTCCACTTTGGGTGTGGTTTGGATGGAGTGACTGAGTTATGGATAACAACACAATTGAAGTTTCCTGGTTCCCCCTGTTCCCACTTGGTGAGCACTATCTGAAAGGTTCATGGAGCATAGTTTAATTTCCTGGATTTTGCCAGTTTTATAGCTATGATTTATTTGTGCATGATTTATTTGAGGCTAGGAGCAAGATTTTTAGAAGGAAAGGAGGATTTTTAGTAAGGATGACAAAACAAAATAGGAGGTTTGGGTTTTTTTTCTGGTATTAATTATATCCATTTGGCAATGCAAATAAATAGCCACTTATTCACATGCACATGTAGAAACATGCATTTCAGTAAATGTTCTTAGAAAAGCAAAGAAGAGGAGTGACCAGGTTGTTCAGTATCCACTCAAAAATAATTGTTCCCATATTTGTTCAACTGGAATCATAAATTTTCCTAAATAGCTTTTTTCTTGCCTTGCTTCACCCTGAATCACCTTTTACACTGCTCTCCCAATTCTTATCAAGTGGAAAATCACTTGAAGAAGTAGCCCTGGGGAAGGTGGAATAAAAACTGACTTGTGCTGTGCCCTCATTCTCAGTGAATGAGAACTAAAAAAATTAAAGAACTAAAGAAAATTAAAATTGCCCTTTTCTTTGATTTTGAAAAAGTCAGAGCTATTTATTGAACAATTATCAAACCAAGTCAGAAGGAAGTTTGTAGATGTAGATGGGTTTGTATGTGAATGCAGCTGTCTGCTTCCATACTCATGTATCTGAAACTGTTCTTTCCCATTTTAAAGTATTAAGTCAGATATTTGGGGGTTTTTTTTGGCATCAAAACTAGAATGCACCAATATATTCTGGCTATTCACACAATTACATAATAAGTGACAGGAGTTCTTAGTGTGAACTTATCCATTCTTATTAAACCTGCCTCTGTGTTTTTGACTTGGAAAGCAGCTTGTTATTCAAAATAAGGCAATTTTCTCACAGGTATTTTTAAATGACATAATTTTAAAAGAAGCTTCTCTGTTTCTTAGAGCTAGTGAACTGCCTGCCTCGATGTAGTGCTGAGTTTTTACCTGGATAGCATCTAAATCATAATAAAATATGTTTTCAGGACTTCTTTTCAGACATGACTTGCTAGCATGACAAGATGGGGCAGAGGAACCTTGAAAATCTCTTTACATCCTAATTTGTTTGCTTTTGTTACAAACTGACTCTAAGAAGACAGCAATTATGAGGGGGCTGGAAGTTTTCTTTTCCTCCTTCAACATTTCTTTAGTATTGTCTGTGTGATTTTTTCCTTCAATACTAAGAGGTAGAAGAGGCAACAGAATCCTGGACTTCAAGAAGCAAATGCTTTTCAGATCCCCCTGAGAAACACTGTATCTTGGTAATCTCTTGAAAATATCATCAGAGAGGTGCTGCCCTAAAGGTGCACCTCAGGAGATGGACAAGGGGGTGGCAGATTGACACAGGCCTAAAGGAGACCTTCTGGAGAAGCAGTTGGCAACCAGACAGGATGCCTAAAGCCTCTTAAATGGATTAGATGCTTGTGTGTAGGCAACAGCATTGCATCTTTTAGTCACAGCAAGAGTCATGAGTCCGTGAAAACTAGGCTACAAATCCTGAGCTTAACCCGTTAATATTAAATGCAGACTCAGTTTTTGACAATAGACAGTAAAACAATGGGGTTGAATCACTGCCATAGTGAAGACCATCTTTAGGATAGAAGTTCTAGGCAATTTTTTCCAGTTTAAGGAGAGATGGATTGCAATAAATACTATTATCTCTTAATACTTGCCACAGGAAAATATCTTCAAAAGAAACTTTTTCAATTGTATTTATCTATCATTGAAGAAACTTCTTCAATGTATTTATCATTGAACTCCTTGCAATGGGTACCTGGTATAGGTACCAGGATTTTACTTGAGCTTAGAAACCAGCTAGAAGAATTAATGGAAGAAGAAACTATCAAAGGGTAGAGTATCATTATACTGAGAAACACAAGCAAGTCACTTTTATTCAAAATCTCCTACAGCAGCACAGAACTGTGCACCAAAGGAAGCATTGCATTTCTGCTCTTTGATCCTTTTCTATGCATCAGCTTCTGGTGACTCTTGAAGCTATGTTCTGGCATAGATGGATTTGGGGTCTCACCCTGAACACCCATAATTATGATTTTGGGCTGCTTTTCTCAATGTTTGGATCATATTGGATCATATTGTCTATGCAATGTTTCAGGGTCATTTCTAAATTCAGCTTTCCTTTGAACAAAGAAATAAAAAGGGGGATCTGTGATGCAATTCATTTACAAATGTGCAGAACTTGTTTTATTGTTCAAAGACCTCTGTTAAGGACATCATTATGAATGGAGGTTGTCTTGAAACTGCATTTATTTCAACCTCAATTAATTTAAGCTACATTAAGTTATAATAATTGGTCATTTGCAACTCCAGAATCAGAAAGTTGTTGGCTGAGGCAGTCACTCCCCTTCAATTATGATTCCTTCTTTGGAAATGATTGCAGGGAGAAAAAGCCAGCATACCTGTTCCTTTTCCATTATAAGGTTATATCATCTTACAAATATATATATGTGTATATGTATGTGTATGTGTATACACACATAGATATAATTAGATAATTATATATTAAAGTATTATAATAATATATATTTAAAATATTTTGCATATACATATGTGTGTATATATATACATGCACATATGACCAGTTTATATATTTAATGTTTTAAACCTAATATATATAATATAAAATTGTAAGTTTATAAAATGATAAGATTACAAGGCTATAAGAAGAGTCCTACGGAAATCCTTTCAGGTATAGCAGTACAGAATTTGGACAGAAGAGGATGGGCAAAATCCATCTGATGGTAGGAAGAGGCAGTGGTGGATATGCTTCTTTCTTGACAGATCTTTTGTAGAAAAGTGCAAAAGCTGAAAAATTGCTGTGCCTGAGCTGGCAAACTGACTGCAAGCCTAATGCAAAGCCTATTGGGGTCAGCTGAAGCTTGAGGTAACACAGCTTTGTGAGGAGTACTTGCCAGTTTGGGACAAAAACTGCTCCAAGCCATTTTCTATCATGAACATGAGGGAAGGGTTTTGTTCACTTTGCAGCCTCCACTTCCTCCTCTCTCAGTATTTACATCTGCTCTGAGACTGTGGGACATTGTCTTGGATTTAAAGTATCTATGGCTGAGCAATAAAACAAATATCTGTGCACTCAGGGTATCCAAGGCTTTCTTTCCTGCCATGTGAAATAAAAGGCCTGCTTAAAGGCAGAAAGCCAGGGGAAGCAAATGGAACTAATGGAAAAGGTGCATCAGTGTGACCTAACTCCACTGGTTTAACAAGGCTAAAAATGCATGACTCAATTACACAAGAGTTAGCTAACGAGGAATGGGGAAGATGTTACAGTTTAAAACAAATGGCTACTAAATGAATTGGGTGCTGCCTTTCAAATCTTTGCGATTCAACAAAAACCTGGCAAGACATTTTCTTCACAGGATATGAATCATCCGAAATAAAAAAAGCAACACTAGGGCCACCTACATTCAGAGTTTGTACAGTATGACCTTAAGGCCCAACATCTACCAGAAGTTGAGTAGCAAAAGGCCAAGCTCCAAAGAATAAAAGGGCTTACATCAGTATTAAATAATTCTTTCTTAGAGATGCAAATTTCTAATTAGTTACTGTGGAAACTGTAGAGGCCTGGAAGTAAGCCCTGCACAATGAGAATGAGAGTTTACTTTTTTGATTTACTGCAGGGCTGCAGTAGTTGAGGGAGGGCTGAGAGGGGGAAATAAATTCATTGCTTTTAACATGACAACAGAATAAAGTGCAACAGAAGAAGTGACTTTGTTTTGTGCTCTGCTGCTGCTGCTGCTGCGACAGATCCCTGAGGAGTTTTATGCGACATAGGCTCACTTAAAAACATCTCTCAAGGCACTGTAAAATGCTTTGTTTACAAACAAGTGGCTTTCTCAACACCCTCACTTGTTACATCTCTGAAAAAGCCTTGGGAGGGTGTTTTTTCAGAGCCAGCAGGGGATGGGGGTGCCTTCTGTTTGTTAGGTGCCTCAGCTGAGGTACCCAAATTTCAAAGTCTACCACTACCGAAAATCAGATGCCCTAACCCAACCTATGCTGAAGACCAAAATTTTCCTGTTGGAAATACCTCTAGGATTCTGAATACAGAGTAGAAATAATTGTTTATTTAGTTATTTGCCTTCTTTACTTTTGTTTTAATTTACTTGTAATTGTTTGGGACACACAATATTTCTTTTCAGCTCCACCTGTCCGAGCCTTTCGTCAACATCAGGTGATTTGTCATCTGCCCAGGGAGATGTCACGATGAAGTTGACTGAAGCACCAGTCTGTTTCAGAGATGGACCACAGCCAAAACAAAGGATTGGTGCATTGCTGCTTGTTAGTAACTGCAGAAAGCTAGCTTGGTGTGATTCAGCAAAGGCAGGAATATTAGCTCAGCCAGGAGAGGGAAAGCATCTCTCTTCTTTACAGATCACAGAATTAATTTATTTTGGACCATGCTTGTTTCAGCTCTATGAACTGGGCTTTATTTAGCTCTATTTCCATCTTCATAAGCCCCAGATATTTCTGAAGCAAGGAACAACTGATACTAAAATAATAGGAAGCTGCATTTTTTTCCAAACACTTTTCTGAAAATGCAGCTAAAAGTACGGATAGCACAGAGAAGGAAGATCAGAAAGCTAATAATTGCAGCACTCTGTTTTTTCCATGGGAAACTAAGAAAGCTGGAAATACTTTAAACTGGTATATAATCTCTAGGAGCATGATTCTAGGTAAGCATCAATGCAGAATTGATTACAACAGCCTGAGCTGTTGCTGCTTAGCACTATCTTTGTAAGTCCATGTCAGAGGCTGAAGTTTACTATGCTCAGTCCACTTTAGCATCCTTAACCTTTGTAGGTAATGCAGAAGTTGAGGTTACCCAGGGGTGCTTTTAGTATTTTGAATAGGGATTGGGGTAGGCATCATTTTTTCTTGTCCCATGATCACCTCACACCCATAATTGATCCTGAATCAATTTTTAGCAGTGACCTTAGCTGTCCAAGCCCTTCCCTGAACTGTATAATTAGCAATTCGTAGTAGGCCACAGAGGCCACTCTTCTGCACACCTGAGTTACCTGTAACTCCAATGAAAGTCTCTTTTTTTAATAGCGACCCCCTGCAGGTCGCTCCTCCCAGAAGTTTGGTTATTACCCTGACATCCTGGCCAGCCTTCTCTAACAACTTATTTTCATCTGATTCTCATGGCCCCTCAGAGCAGCACCCAGAATTATCTGTCAATCCCTTTGGATTGCTGCCCTAGGGAAGAAGCATTTTTATAGCACTTGTTTTGTTTGCTGCTTCTGTAAAAAGTGCTTTCTTTAGTATTTTCCTACTTTCTTTTGCAGGGGCTTGAATTTTCTCTTTAACAAAATACTGAGCCAGTCACACAGCCTCTCCTAAAGTTAGCTAAACAGGCAAGGATTGCCATTTGAGTTCCCCCAAAAGTGAAAATCTGTCTTTGAGAAATTTTTGGTTGATACAAAAGCTGAGAAATCTACAAAGAAGCAGATTTTTTTTCCTGCACACTTTAAACTCCTCCAGAGCTTTGAAGAGCTGGCACCATCTCAAGTGTGCTGACAATTCCTGCACCAATATTCCCAGAGAACAATCTCATCAAACCTCCTCACAGATGATGAGCCATAAAGTTCTTATCCTCATATAGACATTTGTGATGACTTTCTCCAGCCTGCTGCCCTTTACATAAGCATGTGGCTCAGACTGTACAGTAATCAAACACCATAACAGCAGTGCTTTTGCCTTTTCTCCTGAACTAAAAATAAAATACGATTCATAGCTGAACAGTTGGTGCACAAATAACCTCAAGGACACCTGAGAAATCACATTATTCACCAATTTTTATCTATGATGTAAGGATTAATATATACAGTTTGAAATACATTTGCATTTCAAATGCCACAGAAACTATAAAACTCTCACCATTAGTCCTATACTACGAATTATTTGTAAGAAATTGGTTTAAAATAGTCCATAAATACATTTTTAATCCCATTCTGCTGATTCAGCTTCATTGATAATTTTCCAGAGTTTGTTCAGAGTTCAGCATTTAAATTTAAAAAATTGCTGATGGTATGAAAAAGTGTCTGACTAGCTGATGTCCTGCATCATCCAAAGCCAGAGCTCTCAAAGTGCTCAGACCCTCAGCAGCTCATTTGGATGACTGGCTGGGAGCCAGAAAGCCTTTCTATCTTTAGCTTTCATCTTCTTCTGGCTTCTTTCACAGTCCAGAATGTCAAGATTCATGGTACCGGGGTGTCCGTCAGATGGATTACCTAGGAGCTGAGATTTGATTCCCTTTTGTTTCTTATTGGAACAAAACCTAGATATGAAACTCCCCATGAAATGAGGTTACATTTCTCCGACAAGTTCTGCTCCAAAAATCTGACAATATAATTTTCCAAGGAATACGGTAACTTTGGGAAATAAGTCTTAATTCTTCCTAGGCTGACATGAGAAATAGTTTATTGAATCATTTCTACTGAGAAATTAAAGGGAAGGAGAAGAAAGGAGCTAGGAAGAAGTATAATTAAAACTCCAGGGTCATGGCCTGACAAATTAAAATTTAGTTGCTTTCTAAAAATGGGCTGGAAATGTTTTATTTGAAACAGTCTTAAAACATTACTGTCCCAGCATACTTGGGGAGGTGGGGGTGGAGTCTAATCAAGAAGAGAGGATCATTCCTCTCACAATGATAATGGCTTTACTAGGACTGTAGAGAGTGATTACGAATAAAACAACATTTCAATCCATTTTCCTAAGGAGCCTTCACTTAAAGAACAGAAAAAAATTAAACCAAGACAGTAAAACTCTGAGAAAACAAAGGAGGGGAACTGCCAGCCTGTGAAGTCCTAATGCTCATTATATATGGTGCGTGTTTAGCTTGTAGGGAGGGTTTGGGAAGGAAAGTAATTTAAGCAAACCAACCTGGGCCATCTTTTCATTCTTTGTTATGCACTGCTGTTGTTACCTTTAGAAATCTAGCAGCGGGGCTGGTTGTGTCCTGTTTTAGTGCCCTTCGTAAAGCATTCCCTTTTCACCAGCTCCGATGGCCCCATTGGAGTGGCCATGACAATGGATGTTCATTTTACCGCTATAAAAGGGTTTAATGATTAAAAGGCCGCACCATTGCACTCAGCCACAAAACTCATTCTTCCACTTCTGTGGAGCCCTTTGATTCAAAATGTTCTTTTGACAGGATCAAGAGTGGTTTTCATTCTGTTGGGCAGCAGAAACATCTGCATTTTTTATCCTCTGCCTCCTCCTCAGTGCACATAGTTAATGTGTAATTAATGAAACATCCCTTCTCGGAGTGGCACACAATCAGGGTAGGTCTCCCACCAACCTCGCTCCAGCTCCAGTAAAGCAGGTTTGCTTTTATATCCTTGTACTCTCATTCAACAGTAGTAATAAACCCAGTTCCAGGCTTATCTAGCCAGCTTACATCTTAATCTTTCTTTTTCCTCCCCCTCTCTCTCCCTCTGTCTCCTCAGGGAAAGGGGATGAAAAAAAAAAAAAGAACTTCTCTTTCTTTTGGGTTATCCGAGCACATTGGGAGGGGGGAACCAAACACACCGCAACATTCAAAGCAAAACAGAGAGAACAAGGGGTCTAGGGAAAAAGTCCCCTCCTCCCTCCTTTCGCTGGAAGAAAAAATAAAGACCTTGGTAAGTAGTCAAGCAAGCTGAAAAGGCAGTTACACAGGAAGGATTTCTAAGCCCTATAGGGTAGGGCCTTCAAGAGTAAGGAAGTTCTGGTTGTCATTAGTGCAATGCATCTGGAATCTAACATAACGTGTCAGAAAACTGCTGCATCCTCCGTCACGGGAGTAGCCTCTTCATTTGCTTTCCCATTTGCAGATCTTGGAGGGCTAGGAGTATGCTTGAGAAGTATAAAATTAATGCCCAAGCACTGTCAAGTCTAAGGCTACATATTGCACAGCAACTGATGAATGTTTCACAATTGTATTTACTTATATAAGCTTTATATTAATTTGTTTATTCTTTGTTAAGTGTACCATGAATGACTATGTAGAAAAATGGAGAAATGTATCTCTAGCATTTGTTCAGTTCTAATAACACCTCAGCGACACTGGGTGGGTTCTAAGTGATCAAAATGGACTCAGATGGATCACTGTCCACCAGCAGCTTTCAGGTTAGTTCTCATAGCCATATTTATGCAGCAGATCTAGAGAGTATTGGACTGTGACCGAGTTGCCATAAAGAGCTTTCCTACAGAAAAACACAACAAGGCAAAGACAAGTAACAGACCAAAAGGAGAAATATGTGGGCCCATGTTAATTTGACCTTCAATTATTTAAAATAGCATATCTGTGAAGTTCAGGAGATGTAAGCCACATGGGGAAGGAAATCCATCTCTTTTAAGCTTGCTTGGTTGTGGAGCTGTGACTCTTAATATCCTATGTCTGGCCTCCTGTGGTTCTCAAAGAGGAAATGGTCCCAAATATTTCATTTTGAGCTAAAGGCTCAGCTGCAAATGTAGCAGGGAGAAGGAAGTATCAAAGAAAATTTTCTTACTAAGAAATTCACTTCTGAATGAAGTCTGTATCATGCCAATCCATATAAAAACTCAGGCCAAAATCAGAAAGTAGGTTTGTCTGGAAGAAAAAGTTCAGAGGACAGTCACAGTATTCCCTCATCTCTTGATGCTCTTGCAAAGCTGGGCTTCCTCATGTCCAAGGATTTTGCCCACCCACAGGAGATGGAAGCCACAGTTGTAAGCCGTTCTTCCTCTATTGAAAGGAAACATACCTTTGCTTCACAGTTTTTAAGACTATGTCCTAACCATCCAACTCCACTCTCAATTGGAAATTGTCCCCACTATTCATTATCTGTAAATGAGCAAAGTTCGTAGATGAAATGAGATCAAACTGATGATGTTTTGCCCCCCTTCTGAATTAGTCTGATCGGAAGCTTTCCCCTTCCTGTATGTATGTAAGGAAGAAAGCAGATTTCTCCTCAGAAACCTGCATGTGGTTTCTTCTATTGTCCTGGTTTCAAAGAGCTTAAACTGAGTGCATAAAGCATACCCACTTTTGTACAGCACACCTAATTTGAGAATTTACTAGTGTTCCAATAAAATAAGATCAATATAGGAAACAGTTGCAAATATATAATGCTGCAAATATTGTCTCTTTTCTTTGGAACCATAGCTAAAAGGAAGAGCTGCCTATGAATTCAAGGACCTGATTTTGGTACAAAAATACCCATCCAGGGTGATACACAACCGGTGTGGTTCTTGTGCCAGCCCAGTTCTGAGCAACGCCCAAGAGATCAGCAAACTTACTCTGTTCCATCTCTGTGCATATATGCAGAAAAAAATTTGGTTTCAGTCTGACACTAATACAGACTCTGTCGCAGACAGATGTTATTTGTCTTACAAATAAGAAGATTCAAAATTTGAAGCAGGGCAAGGCTAACAAGCATCTTGCAACACAACACTTTGGGCCAAATTCCACATGCACAGCTCCCACTGAGATCCAAATATGGGCAACATTTGTTTCCAGATTGAGCACAGAATGTGTCTCTATTGTTATTGAAATGAAAAAGGGCATGAGCTTTTGAACATTTTTCCATTGGTCAGACTTGTCAGCTCAACCTATGTCCAGTGATCAGAAATAATTTCCCTAAACCACTTATTTTCTGTTTCCACAGTGGTGCATGCTGAATCATAAGTCATTGGAGATAGCAGACGGACAAAAAATTTCTGTGGGTAAACTTTGCTCAAGAATGTAGGCTGCAACCATGCTTAAATAAATGGCTTCTTACTTTTTGTAAAAGAAGTGTGTCCTTCTCATCACATGCTACAGGAAGGCTGGTGTACTGGGAGGGCCTGGAACAATTGCAACAGTCGCTGAGCTTCACTGTGATACATTTGAATTCTGGCCAGAATCTGGGAAGTTCACGTTAGCTTGCCAGACCATTCAGAGAAAACGGGCTTCAAAGAGAACTTTTTACCCTTGATTCCAAAGTGTAAGTGAGTATGGAAAGAGTATAATGTTTGCTGTTGGGATTAGCCCCCTACTGTGTCAGGCACATATGAGCACACTGAAAATTGGCGGCGTGTAGGGGGAAGCCTCTCAGCTCACTGCAGCTGAGCTAAACCCAGGGTAGATTTCCAAGCACCAAAGCAGAAGGTGTGTGAACCTCATTATCATCTCCTAGCACAGAAAAGAAACAAAGCAGAAATCACATTGAAAGGAATGGAAACCAAAGGCCATGTAGGATGGGAAAACATTCCCTACTTTAAGTAGTATAAGAAAACCTTTGGTAATATTGAGGGGCTGCTTAAAAGGACTTGTTGCACAGCAACATGCAAAGCAATGAGTTAGAACTTGTGTTGTAAAGAAAATGATAATTCTGGTTAAAATTGTTTAAAAGGATTTTTTTTCTGTTCCATGAAGACATAATATGATATTCTCCTTTATTAGATGGCCAGCACTCTCCTCAGTTTAGAAATGACTGGTATCATGCTGCACCAGATTTTGCTCATGCAGACTACTCAAGTATAATACAAATCTGAGAGTCACTCTGCCCAGAATGATCTCAAGGTTTTCCCTTCATTTCTAGCTTCTCTCTTATGTCCCTTACTTGACCCAGGAGTTTGTACAGGAATATTTTGTAGCTCCAACTCTTAAGAACCAATTTTGACTTTGTGGGGTATCTACCACAGAGAAAGCTCTATCTGCACAAGGAATAAGATTTTCACCCTTGGCATTTTTATGCTGCTATCTTGGTGATCTCCCTCACCATGCTATTCATAGCCCCACAGCGAGAGGTCTAAATTCTTCAGACTAGGCCTGGGGAAGAGTTATGCACCACAGACCAAGCTGAACAACAGCCAACAAGCTGAACAAAAACGTGTCTGAGGTGGCTTTGCCTCAATGCTGAGAGAGGCTGAACCAGGCACCTTGCACCCTCCTCCATGCTCACAGGGGACCACAGAGACACATATTTCATATGTCAAGTTTCACACCCAGAGCCATGAAATGGAAACCAATTTCCTTGAAGAAGTGAGGATGGCCAAGAGAAACACCACCTAGACCCATTAACAGAAATGGGTTAATGCTGAACACTGGGCAGCAAATGGGAGCAGCAGCAAAGGAGAGCGAAATGCGAGTGCTGTCCTGCCTCCTTTTGCCAGTACTGAAAAAGGAAGCATCCAGTGCAGTGCAGTGAGCCAGGAGGACATAAATTAGTTGTAAGAAAGGAAATTTTTCTGAGGATTGTTTTCAGTATATGTACATTTGGTACCACAGTCTGAACTTCTTATTTTTTATTCTAAGCTCCTGATTGACATAAATAACAACATCCAAATGAAACTTTGTCAAAAGAGTAGAAACTGTTGGGCCATGTCAGTTGACCACAAATGAAAGCATCTTAACGTTGCCATCTCACCTATGAGTATTCAAAAAATTGTTTTCTAAATACTCTGTTTAAAAATGGGTCTAAGTAATGCTTAGTTTGCAGACTAAATAACAGCTATCTCCCCAAACCTCATGCTGGGTGCCCGGGTGATGCCACTTTGGATAAAAGCAGATGTTGAAAAAATCATTCATATATTGACAGTTATTAAGGAACAGAATTTTGTCTGGGTAGGACAAAAGGGGAAGGAAACTATGTCTTGAATCAGTAAACTGAGACTGTGATACATATTGTGGCAGTGCTGTTTAAACCACCTCTCATTGTCCTCCTCGCTTCCTTTATACCTCTACTTCCATTCCCATCTGTCCCCTCCTGTGTCAACACAAAGAGTTTTGTAGCACTGTGGTAAATGAAGACATTAACTAATCTGATTGAAAAATAATCCTGGAAAAATATAACAATGTTTTATTCTCACTCAGATCAGTTCCTTGATATGGTTTGCTGTAGGGGTCATGAGAACAGCTGCAGTAGCACAGAGGATGTGTTGCAGGAAAAAGAAGCAAATAAAGCAGCACTGATGCCAAAACATGGCTCGCATAACCACAGCTTGAAGAACTACATTGTATAAAAACAGATTCAATGAAAAAGTAAAATTGCATATCAGGGATGTGCACCTGTCCTTCTCCACTTACTTGAATGGAGATATATCTGCCATATACTTGTAAGATAAATTTGAAATAATATAAATATATTTCTGATTCAAGAGGTAGTCATGTTACAAAGCACTACTGCAGGCTCCATTGCTTGCCTGAACCTCTGATGGATTCATGGTCATTGCTGGTATTTCTGAGCATTCATCTGACATCTCCTGCTTTACTGTTCTGGGCCCAGAACTGTGAGCTCTTAAGTATTCACACTGTGTTGTCAGATGATCTTTGTTTCCATATGACATATGGAAAAATGGCTTCCTTAATGTAAAGCATATAGAACAGATTGCTTAATCCAGCACAGTTTTGCTGGATGCAAACAAACTCTTGCCACTGTGACAAACTCGTGCAGCTTCTATTAATGCAGGTGCAGCAACCTGGTTGTCTGTAGGTTTTCTCTTGCAGTTATAGACCTTACAGACCTTTTAGGAGTGTCTATTGTGCAAAGGCAGAGGGAACAGCTATAACTCCAAGGTTTTCAACAATTAAAATAGAGAAAACAGGGAAAGGAAGGAATAAATAGAGAATAAAACTCTCATTACAAGCCTTCCTAGAAACTATAATTTTTAGATACAAGCTTTCCTAGCAGGACTGAGAAGAATAGCTTGCTTCAAACACAGCACTGTCTTATCCCACTTGTGCCCAGTGCAAGTGTGGCCTTGAAATGGATACAGCTGTAAGATTCATTTTGCTCTCTGGGTTCAAAGGCCTGATTTAGTAGTTCTTCTTTTTTAAATATCTAAATGCCTGTATGCTCATTTACAATGTTGATTGCCTTTTCTTGATGGTTTGGCTTCAGAAACATGCTGTGGAATTTAAATTTGTCCCACTCCCATGCTAATGTTGGCATTATTTGTGTGTAAACACATTACATGGGATAGCAGAAATGTAAATGAGGTTTCGATGTTGAGTTGATTTATAAACAGCCAGTCTCCTAATTTATTGATGTTGTCTTTGTGTCGTTTGCACATGATTAGCAGCATATAACATACATAGGGTGCCCTTCTGTAACATGCTCAGAAAGAAGAAATGCAAACTGTATACCATTATAACACCAAATGAAGATCTTATTGAGCTTCAAGATGCTTTGAAACATGTAGTTACTAACTTAACTCTGCCTGTGAACTTGTCCTCATTAACTCCATAATTAGCAAGATCATGTTTGATCTTGGAGTTCATTAGACATTGCAGCTGGAAGATTGTTTCAGTTTTAACACATCAGAATAGACAATTAAAGTGATAATAAAGAATCAATATAACTTCCCTGCTTCTTAGATTTTTTCAAGGTTGCAGTGTACCTAATTAAACCTGGTTTGAAACAGTGAAAAATTAAAAAGTAATGTGGTCACATTTATTTTGGTTTAACAGGCTATTTAAAAGGCTATTTGAAATGTGCCCTGGGAAATAGTTTCTACCCACACGATAAGTAAATAGTTGGGGTGAGTTCAGATTCAGCTGCTGACTTAACTGAAGACTTGAGTAGATATTATGCTCATTTCCCTTCTATTGTCTGTGCCATATGCAAGTCCCCTTCCCTCTTTTTTTGTTGTGACTGAACCCAACCTTCACATCAGCTGATCCTCCAGTAAAAAGAGAGAGTTTTTCAGGTCAGGTTATTTGTATGCCTCTGAGTTTTCCACAGCACAGGCCCAACTGATCAATAAGTCTGCTCTCCAGAACAGCAGCCTGATTCTCCAGTGCATCAGGGTATCCTTGTGCAAGACTGTAAAACTGGCCTACTGCTGAGAGTGTTTGCAACAGAGCCAAGTCTAAATTCACACCATTTAGGGGCTCCTTCCCCCTTTGCTGTCCCCAAAGGAGACAGACTGGGATCTTCAAACACACAGGTGGTTCTCCAGTTGTTAGCACAGCCTAGAAAGCAGTATAAACCAGAGGAATAAAAGATTGGTATGTGCTCAGAAACCCCATGTACAGGTGGACCTGATTTTGTTTTCTGCCTGTCTCCAATGTGGTAAGTAACTGAATTGTAATACATTTCTGTTTTTCTCATTTCTAGTGTCAGAGTGAGGCTCTTACACTAAATACTAGAAGAACATGGAGGAAACCTCAATGACATTTTCTATTGAATGAAATGCTGTAACATTCTGAACAAGATTAACAAGACTCAACATCCTCCTTCTACTTATGTATTTTTACTTCAATTTTTCATCATTCTCATTTAATAAGCACAGTTAACTGAAGACACGAATCATGTCACTGAGGGAGAAATGGATAATGAAGGACCACCGAAGCACCAATCCAACTAATCTTGCCTTTGGCTCTTGAATTTGTGTAGATCCCAACAGTAAATATGAAGTTCCAAATTCACCCAATTGATTGCAGTGGCCTATAGGGTACCACATCTTTTCATTTTGTTTGCAATCATTTGAAACTAAAGTCTTTTAAAAGATATTAATGCTTCATTGCTTTAAACTGAAACAGGCTCTAATCATTGGCATTTGGGGCAGATTATAGAAATAGGGTCAGATCCCTTGTTGGTGAGAGTCCATCAAAGAGAATGACAATGAGAATCCTAGCTTATGTATCCTGGATATGATGCTCTTGATATATAACATCAGGGAAAAAAATTGCCGGTGTCCAAAAGTTGATGTGCAAAATGATGATAGGCAAGCAGATAGCAACATCTAGGCTTGATTTTCTTCACTATGGCACACAGAGGACTAGTCTACCAGCATCAGCCCACTCCCTTGCACAGCTGCACGACAGGCTGAGGCTGATCTGGCCATTCCTGCACTGTCCTACCTTATGGGTCACCCCCAGGCATGACCCTAGCCAGCCAGCATTTGAAGGACTTGTAGGAGGACCTTGTCTTTCCAAATATCTTGTCCTAACATCAGTTGTGTCCCATGTGCCATGTTTCCACTGCCCTGTACAACACCAGGTCTCCTTGGCATGATATAGATGCTGACCTCGTTTGGACTCTACCAAGGCTTCATAACAAATAGGCCTTGAGTGGGAGCTGTGCTGCTCCTTCAGGGCAGGTCTCAGCTAGATGGGCACAGTGACTAGATGAAGACTGGGAGGACAGACAGCATCATAAAAATTTGGTCTGGATGCACTCCCCCAAGACCTGCCTGTGCTCATGTGTCAAGGACATCTGTTTCTTGCAGGCCCCACTGCAGCCCCTCTGCACAGGCCGAGGCTGTGGGGAGCACTGGGTCCTGCTCAAAATGGAGCAGAGGGCTCTCAGGGGGAGGCAATGCACAGCTGAGGGTCATTGTGGCACCACACGTGCTGGAGCACGAGTAAGGCCAAAGGCTCTATCAGTCACACCATGAGATGTTTGTCTGGCTGCTGCACGGCTGTGGCTTCCAGCCAGCAAGGAGAGCCCCTGTGGACAGCTTCTTCTTGAGGGCACCTCAGCAATATGGGCATGGGACACTTGTTGCCTCTGGACTCAGGGCCTGGAGAGGGTCTGGGATCCATCACAACTCTCAGCACTGACAGAAAAAAAGGCAAAAAACTTGTTTTGCCTGTGAAATGCTTCAGTATCCTGAGGAGGACAACACCACAGGCACCCTTGGGCCACAGGGCTCTTTAATACAAATGAAGCTAGCTTCCCTACAAATCGTTTTCCTTTTCTTTCTTCCCTGTCTGTGAAGTCTAAAGTAGGAAACAATCATGTCACTGTGCCCTGGCTCTGTGGATTGTCTCTGCCTGGAAGGGCTGGACTCTCCCTGGCAGCCGGCAGGCAGGGCAGCACTGCTGGAGCTTGAGGAGGTAGTCAGTGCAACATCAGCAGTGTCCCTTGAGTGCCGAGACTAGTTCTCCATGTGAGCAGTGTTTCTGTGGCCAGCAGAGGGGTCACGTCCACAGAGCTGCACCCGAACAAGGCTTCACAGATAGAGTTTTATTCTCACCCCATTTTATCCTGTGTTCTCTGATGCACGTGGCAAAACTCTTCCCTGGGCTGTTTCCTGCTAATGAAATGATTTTGCGTTGTGGGTTTTGGCTTAACATGTTTACAAGAGGCAATCTTACCACTTTATCCATGCAAAGTTAAAGATCTAGCCTCATTTTCTCTCTCCCTGTGACATTCAGGAGCTTCATGTACAAAAAAAAAAAAAAAAAAAAAGTAAAAAAATGGACTTGCAGTCCCCAGGCTGATTTTGGGATGGTTTATACTATCTCTAAACAGCAGGTTAATTTCAGTTGACACTTATTTATGAAAGCACAAAGTCTGGTGAGGCAATAAAAATGTCAACTCCAAGAGAATATATAGCCTTAGATTTTCTTACCTAACATGGTTTTATTTAGAGATTTATTGAGCAAAATAAAGATTTGCCTGGCAAATAATGTTATCAATTGCTCCATATTTTAAAATATTTTGAAAGCGCATACAAAAACCAGATTAATTTCCTTGTACACGATCTACTGTGGGGTATAAACACGTTTTATTCGGTGACTAGCCAAGAAAATGTAAATTAGCTGTCTGACATTTGGGAAATTCGTGTGGCTGAATTATATGGCTTGTATATTTGGAAAACCCATAGGGTTTGTTAGTATCCAGGTGGATGTTAATTTTAAATAACAGCCTGGTCAGATGCTGAGGTTTCAGCGTTGAATCAGACACAGAAGCTTCTGCTTTCAGTCTATCCTTTTACTAATGTAAAGTCAGAGGATTTGTTGCCTGCAATTGGTTTCTAGAGAGGCTGAATGAACAGCACATCCAGTCACTTGCAAGCTGACTCCATCTCTGCTGCCCTGTTCAGTGAAGATCTGCTGACATGGCCCACTTCTCACAGCCGTGCAGGGTAAGAGGGTCCCCCCGCCCAGGACAGACCCAGGGCCGCTGGCTGGGTACGCGATCCCAGCTCCTCTCCCTATCTTTGTGGCCAGGGAAGGATGGAGTGGAATGATAGTGCACCGCTCCCTTCACAAATCTGCCATTCAGCGGGGCGAGGTCGGGAAATAATGAAGTCAGCACATTAGTGCCTTGCCTGCTGAGCTCACACTGCTGAAAGCTGCCGGTGGGTGAATTTCCCAGCGTTTGGAAACTTTGTCTCAGTTCTGCGGGTTTGCTCAAGTGTGCGATGGCTGTTTGCAAAGGGAGCTTTCCCGCTGGGTGGGTTTGCTTTCCTCCTCAAGGCTCAGGGAAGGTGAGAGCTCTCCTTCATGTCTCCCCTGCCCCCACTGCTGCCCCTCGCTCACCCCACAAACACAAAGCTCTTCCAGCGGGTTCCCTCCGCTGGGGAGCTTTTCCCTCTCCCAACTCCCACACTGGGACATTTTTCCACATTTCCAGGATTACGGCCACTTTCACTTAGATCTATGTGTGTTGCCTCCACATACAAAGAAGCACTTGGGGACGGGATTAGTAGGATTAGAAGAGATTCACATATGTCCAGTTCAAGCAATTGGTATTCAAAGCTTTACACTTCCAAATGCCACCAAGAGAGAGAAAAGGAGCTGGGAGCTTGCTTTGCATTTCAGCACCTTCCTGCGGGGGACAGGGACCTTTGTCTGGGACGGGGGTGGGGGGACACACAAATCCCACCCCCCACCCCTCTTAATCCACCACCCCTTAGCCACCAACTCCTTCTCTTCAGTGCCACCGGTGGGGCTCTGCTGTAACCCCAATAAGGAGCTACAACTATCGTGGCTTTCTCCATTCTCTTTTTTAGAGCAGCCCTTCTGCAAACTTGGCAAATTCTGCTGGTGTCTGGCAGGCGAACCGAGGTCCTGTCCCGTGGAGTTTCTTACCTTAAAACTCGTCTGTTGATGTAAGACAAGAAAGCATCACTGGGTTTAGAACATAAAGGCAAAAAATTCCTAAAAGAGTGCCTTTGTTCATATTAAGTTAAATTCTTCATGTTAGCAAACTGTTCATGCTAGCAAGGCAAATCCTTAAGATGAAACAAGTGCATTAGGTATTTCTGAAAAAGCAGTGGGAAAATCTACTTTTTCCCGTTTGATTTTGGACAGACTGCCTTCCTTGTTGCCTTTGGGTGGTGATTTCCTGGTATTAGACACATCAGCAAAGGCAGCATCCATGTTGCATATCTTGCATTTTGGCAATCACTCCAAGTGTGAACAAATCATCTTGTTCAAAAATCAAAAGGAAGGCTTTGATATTAGTCAGTATAACAAACCTCTCAGTAGTATAGTGAGAGATTTTTGAAGCAGAGCAGGTGGAGCCTTATTTAAATACATTCATCAATTAATTAATTAATTCATTCTTTTGTTCAGTCTTTCTGCTCACTTTCTGCTCACTAGGATAAAAGCTCCTGTGGAATACTATATTGTTTGCTGTGACTTATGAGGGACAGGACCATATACAACCAGATTAAAAATTCAAGCAAACAGAAAAAAACCCACTTTCTATAACCTGAAAAATGTCCTTTAAGTGATTTTTCTTTTAAATTTCCAATAAATATGTTGTTTTTTTTTTTTACAATTTTCAGCCCAGAAATTAAATTTCAGATTATATTAAATAGGCTGAAAAAAAACTTAGATATTGCTAAAATAACAAAGATGATCTCTTAGTTATTTCCATATACTTTTACCCATAAAAGGCATGGAGTTCTGAGTGAGTATTAGCTGAAGTCAATATATTTAATATGAATTTACTAATATCAGAGGAAGGCAGTACAAAATCCACTGGGTCTTTTTTCTCATTAATAAAATGCACCAAGTTTGAGCTGATATTTTGTTAGCTTGCTATTTTTGCAACTCCAAGTCTTATTTTGGTAAAAATACATGGGAAAGGGTGCCATGAATATCCAGATCAAAATAATTAAGTGTGTGTATTCTAGTGATTTTGGAAAGTCACAGAATTTTGCAGTGTACAAGGGACTTTATAGAACTTCAGATAGATGGAAATCCTTATTGAAAACCAGGGAGGTTATGAGGTCTGTACATGCTCCCCAGATCTTCAGGGAGTTCTGAATAGTTCACATACACTAACGATGCAAGACTGGGCCTCTGCAATCTAGGAAAAAGGTAGTGATATCTGCAAAATCTCAAGCTGCAACATGCTGATTATCCATTATGGGTGCTGGCCAGCTGTGGAGAAGAGGCTCTCTTAGTAACAAAGCTGATGAGAAGACAACCCAAAGCATACATACCTATGAATGTAACTTTAAATTGAATTTTATTTTCAGAAGTGGTGAGAATAATTACTTCCCACTGCATTTGTTATCATCAGTCATGCAGAGCTATAAAATTAAAAATACATATAATCTCTTGATTCTTTACCTTTTATAGTTCTGATTTTTGTTGCCTAGTCTTATCTATCTATCTATCTATCTATCTATCTATCTATCTATCTATCTAACTAACTATCTATCTATCTATCTACCCATCTATCCTATTTACACAGTATTCCCCATAGTGAAGGTTTTACACATCTCAGTGTATCCATACTTTTTGGGTCTGTTGTTCTTGCCATACTACAGGGAGTAATTGTTAGCAAGACTGGATTATGTATGTCATCCCACTCCAGAAATATATTCTTTGTGTCTGGTAGAACCTTAGAACTCTCACCTCCCTGAGTATACAAAATACCTGAAAGAAAAATGGGGGTAGCATAAAAGCAGTGCCAGCTGTTTGTTTTGCTGTGTACAGACTGGCTGAGAAGTTGTAGCTCCCAAGATCCTGTTCCATCCCATGCTCCCAGTCATCAGTATTTCTGACAGCCAGGCAGAATACTAGGGGCACTAACTTCCACCAAGGAATCTCTCATGTCCCCTGTATTTCTTCTCTAAATTAAATTTGCTAGCAGTATCTGAAACCACTGAGTTCCATATGAAGGTTGTGCTTTACCAGGGCCCCAGCTAAGCAACTCTGCAAGGAAGTGTCTTCCTGACAAAGAGATTATGGCTTCAGGCTAGATCTGGATACATGAAACTGCTGCTACTGGGCACCCACTTTTGGTTCAGATGCAAAAGAATAAGAGGCAAAATGATTACAGCAGTAGTATTAGCAAACTAGAGAAAATGACATGCATTCCACCTTCCTTCCCTGAAAACAGTTTCGCTTAGCATTGGCAGCTGGGAAGAAAATGGGTTCCCTTAGCTGATCTTGGTGTCTGTGGCTGGCATGAGCTCTTTTAAAATCTCATTATTAACATTTTGGTAATCAATTTCCTTCTTGGGAAACAAATATGAAAGGGTCTGCCCCCAATTACAGGATTTTTTGTTTAAAAACTAAATGATCTCATTGGAGTAATTAAGCGCTTCCTCAAAGTCCTCACTGTTTCTTTATTGCAAGGAACAGCACTGGTGATTTGAATTTTAGGGGCCTGACCTCTGAGTCTATTGAAACCAGAAGACATCAGTCAGCTTCAGTAAGGTTTGGTTCTGGCCCTGAAAGGCCTCATAATAAGCAAACAAACACCACAGTTTGTCAGTGTTTCAATAGTTAATAATTAACCTCTGCCATAAGCTGGTGAAAAAAGATGGTGTTGGTAGACCTTGTCTTCTCTCCCTCTTTCCCTCTTTTAAGAGACAGAGGTGGGACTTTTATGATCCTCAATACTATTGTGTCTGAGCACTTCTTAGCCTGCTCCAAGCTGCCAAGAATTACAGGCTCCCAATGTTATATCCACAGGTTTGTAGGTTTTCCATTCAAATGACATATGCTATGTCCCAGCCCAGGCTGAAGGGAGGACCAAGAAAACCACCCTTCTCCTCCAGCACGCAGCCCTGTGCCTGGCTCTCAGCACTTTAAGCACTCCCCAGGCACAGCTGCCCCTGTCACAGTGGCACTGCTACTTGGGGGTTTCTCTGAGATGGGCTGGGGCTGTCACCCCCCCTTGTGTGAGACATGAACATTTCTGATGTGGGGTTCTGCAGTGACCATTAGGCTACACGCTACCAACGCTATCCTTTCCCGTGAGCCTGCTTTCTGACCATCATTCTTCTCTTTTATACTTGTGTTTGATGTTATTTTCCTCCAGTGTATTTTATTTTCCATTTCTAGAATCACATTTACATTAACAGTGCAATTGTCACTGAAAAGGGACTGCCTTCATCTGCAACTTTAAACAAGATGAGAATGGAGAATTATTCACATTTTAAGGGTGGGAAAATGTGATTTAAATGATGCAAAAAACTTGTATAGTAAAGTCTCCCTGAATATTTGAAGTTTCAACAGCTTTGCTGAAAGAAGTATAGCAAGATACTCAGCAGTGATTTATAAAATCAGCCCTATGCTTTAGCCAGGCCAGATTTTACCATCGTTTCTGGTGTTCATTAGCATCTCATTGCACATGTCGTCCCATTGATCCCAATGGAACAAGCCCACACAATAGACTTCTATTCAAGGGTGGTGAAGGCAGTCCATACGCCCATCCCCAAACACTGAGACATGGCAAAGGTTTGTGAATAGACTGCAGATAATTTTTGTTGTGTCTTCTAAAATTTGTACTAGCCTATTATTAACCTGTAAATATTCACTGGAAACATGCATTGTTTAAAATTGAGATACAAAATGAGACAAGGATTTTTTTCTTTCTCTTTAGTGAGTCTTCCATGCTTTTGAATTTGTAGTGGAAAAATTATTCAATAATTTCTATGACTTTATTTGTTTTCACTACAGCTATGAAAACTAAATTGCATTACACTTGTTTCTGAGATGGCAAAACATTTCAGTCTTTATTGGTTAGAACACCAAAGCTTTCACACTGAGATAATAGTAAATATTTGAGAAGCTTATTTAACCTCAGTGTATCTGGGGTTTCTGATGGGGAGGATATGGGGGGAGCATGAGGGCAGCTCTCCTGTACACTGTATCTATCTTCCATCCTGTTTAGAGCTGATATTTTAATACCCTGTATGACTTAAAGAATAACATAGTAATCATCAACTATCTAAAGCAGTGAGGGACAGGGTTCTTGAAAGTCATTGTGTGAGTTTCAGTATCTAGCGTAAGAGATGGAGGAAGTTCACAGTAATATGAATGCAAATAACTGCAAATGACATGGAAAGGCAGAAATAAAAAGAAAACTTGCTCATTTGAGAATGTTAATATTTTAGGTGTGAATATGGACCAGAACATAAAGGCAAAAGTGAAAATAAATACAGGCCTTTGAGCAGTATTATTATCCTTCAATACTGTGTCAAGCCAGATGTGATTCCAAACTATGTGACAGGATTTTTTGCCAGGACTGTCAGGTTTAGCCCATCGGCATTCCTGAACTATGTACCACTGTCTGAGCACTACACATGGGAAACATGTATCACAGTCTCAGCTCTGTGGCTGTACTTAGGAGATAATGCAAGTTTTACCACCCAGCTAAAACTGAGCTATTTAGTGGATGCATATTCAATAATACTGACAGGTTTGTTCTGGGCTTTTTTATTTTTTTTTCCCTGGAATTCCAAAGACAGCAAAATATTTCACTCTTGGCTATTCCTGTGGTATGTCTAACAGCTGAAGAAACATTCAAACTGATTTTCTAGAATCTTTTCTCTTTGTAGAATGCAGTTTTCAGGTGCAGTCACTACAGGGAAAAAAAAAAAAAGGAATTACGTGCAAACTGTTGATTAAGTGTTTTTTATTGTTTATGGAAACTAATTTCCTACTTTTGGTAGCAAATGTCATATATCATAGGATTAACAATTTGCACATTTCTAATTACTTAGACTTCGACTTTTCAGATTTTATTACTAAGGTTTTGTAACATATTTTTTCCAGAAGTTTCGTGAATCAGTATTTATATACAGAAAATAAAATGTCATCCTTAATTAACTGCACTGGAATGTCTGTCAGTTATTTAATTTAAGTCTAAATTTTCTCCAGAAGCTGTGCCTGGAATGGACCTGATCCTGTTGTGTTCCGCAGAATATTTTGAAGATACCAGTAAGTGCTCCAGTCTCATACTTTAAGAATGGGGAGAATTTGTTCTAACCCCTTGTTGCAAATGAATTAAAAATTATATAAATGGAGAAGAATTTTTCTCTATCCAGGCAAAGGAATTTTATCTCTGGGTCTATCTGTCCACAGAATTTGATTGAGGCAGCCAGGACAGCCTTCTTTTCCTTTCCCTGTCACTGTCCTCATATTGTCCAGAAAGCAAATTCACGATAAACACAAGAACTAAAACAATCTTTCAGCCTATTCACTTTGGCGATGTCAAAGTGTCAGATGATAAGATGCTATCAATCTGAATTATACCGTCAATCTAAATGAAATCCATCAGTACATCTTACTGATCATTTTACATCAGTAAAAGCAGCAAGCAGTTAGAGAATCTCAGCTGTCCTCTCTAAAATAAAATGTGCGCTGTTTAGAGTCAACCAAATTTCAGCTTTAGCACCCAGTGCGGTGCAGCACAACCCCTTTGTAGCAGCACTTCTCTCACAGAGAGCCAGCTGAGAGCTTTCTTTTAATGCAGTGATCTTGGCTTCTTCAATCGTAACAACAACTACTTGTAGTGCTAACGGTTGTAACTACTTTTATACGGAAAGCACTGTTGTCAGATGTCAAAATGAAATTAAAAACAAGGAGAGATAGCGAAAACTAATAACCATAAACCATAAAAACGAATGGACTTCTAATAAACCCAGAAGAAAAATATGTAACAGTGGTATAAGCAGTTTTCAAATCATTAATTAGATTCGATGTTGCCGGCCAGATCAATAAAGTCAAGGGGAGATAAGATTTAATATTATGTCATAGTTACACTGTGCAAGAGCAAAGTACATCCAATTTCCATACCAAACCCTATGATAATTCAAAATCGGACACTGCCTTAAAGTGCACCCAGTAACTAAAATCCAGCATCTGCAAACGCACGATTTCGACTCGGAGCAGCCTCTAAACCCAGAATTCTCCCCGTGAGCCTCCGCCGGGTACCCAGTGGGTTGAGTCCCCCACGGTCGGGCTGGGTGCGGAGCTGTGCGGGACAGGACGCTCCTGCACCTGGTACTCTGAGTCTTCCCCTGCAGTCTGTCTTTCCAGAAAAAGCACGTTTCCCTTCCTCACCAAATCTCTGTGCCTTTATGAAAACAGGAATTAAAAGGTGGGATAGAACACGTCAATTTGATGTTGCTATGACCTAGCCGTATTTTTCACCCTCTCCGACTGCTCCGAATAGTGAAACATTTGGTTTTCTGACTCCTGGGGGTTAATTTCGTTGCTGTGCTGTCGGGGGCAATTTCGCTGTTGATAGAACCGCGACTTCTCCGCAGCCCTGCCCCTAATGTCCCTGGCCGGGGGATGGCGGGCATTTGTCCGACAGCGGCGAGCGCAGGCAGCGCGGACCCCCGGGGACGGGACGGGACCCCCGGGGACGGGACGGGACGGGACCCCCGGGGACGGGACGGGACCCCCGGGGACGGGACGGGACGGGACCCCCGGGGACGGGACGGGACCCCCGGGGACGGGACGGGACGGGACCCCCGGGGACGGGACGGGACGGGACCCCCGGGGACGGGACGGCCCCGTCGCTCTCCCCCGGCTCAGCCGGAAAGTGTCCGGGCGGCTTTGCTCCCACGTGGCTGCACCCAAGAGTGACAATTCCCTCTCACTCCTCTGCTGTGCCTTTCTTTTTTTCCTTCCTTCTCTATTTCCTTCTCTCTTTCCCTCTTTCTTTTCTTCTTTCTTTCCTTCCTTTCTTCCCTTCCCTTCCTTCCCTCGTTCTCCCTTTCCTTCCCTTTTTCTCTCTTTCTCTCATTTTAATTTTTTCTTTCTTTCTTTCTTTCTTTCTTTCTTTCTTTCTTTCTTTCTTTCTTTCTTTCTTTCTTTCTTTCTTTCTTTCTTTCTTTCTTTCTTTCTTTCTTTCTTTCTTTCTTTCTTTCTTTCTTTCTTTCTTTCTTTCTTTCTTTCTTTCTTTCTTTCTTTCTTTCTTTCTTTCTTTCTTTCTTTCTTTCTCTCTTTCTTTCTCTCTTTCTTTCTTTCTCTCTTTCTCTCTTTCTCTCTTTCTCTCTTTCTCTCTTTCTTTCTCTTTCTTTCTCTCTTTCTTTCTCTCTTTCTTTCTCTCTTTCTTTCTCTCTTTCTTTCTCTCTTTCTTTCTCTCTTTCTTTCTCTCTTTCTTTCCCTTTATCTCTCTCCCTGTGTCTCTTTCCTTTATTCATCTATCTTATTCTCTTTCTTTCTAGCTGCAAAGGAAAGCAGCGAGGAAGACTGGACGCGTCAGGCAACGTTAGGACCAGCAATCTTGCTGGAGAAGCGCTGCTTATTTCCGAAACGACTTTCCTGGCTAGCTTCTCTGTGCTCAGGATTTAACCTTGCGTATCTTTCCCAACTCTTTCCTTTGCCCTAAGGCGACCCCGAGCGGAGCTAAGTCCAGCCGCCCCGTCCCGTGAGTGGGATGTGGCGGCGGCGCAGGCGGGACTGGCCCGCACAGCCGAGGGAAGCGTAGGGAAGCAGCTACATCCCCGGGAAAGGGGAGAGAAATTTGTTAGTGATATTCCATCGAATGACAAGTCCACCTTTTCTTCCCGCCCCTCTCGCCCCGCGGTGCACGGGCGGCTCCGCAGTCCGGCATCGTTCCCCGACCCCATCCCCAGAAACCCCAAGTCCGAAGGTGAGCAGAGCTCGCAGGAGCAGCTCGCTCTGCCGGAGGTGAGAACACTATTCCTCCTGTTGCTTCTCCCCCGACGGCATCTTTTCGCCTTCCTCTTTCTCTGTCCCCGTCGGACTTGAACTTCCCCAAACCAAGCTGCGCATCTGCTCCGGAGCGGCGGACTCGAGGACCAAGGGTGGGAGCTGCAGCCCCTCGAGCAGCCTCCAAACCGGGGCTGGAGTTTTTCCCCTAGGAAAAACTGCGCGGTTTTCTGCCGCTGTCGCCGCCACCGTATCAATTTTTGTTAATTTGCTTCAGCCCAGCTCTACGGGAGAAAAGAACTCAGGGAGGAGCGGGCAGTCCCCGGTAGGCAGCAGGAGAGCGGCTCTGCAGGGAGCCCGGCTCTGTGGGGTCGGACGGGCCGGAGGATCCGGGCCCGGCCAAGTTTCCTGCCTGTATGTGCGGCAAAGCTGAGAGCTGAGGAAAAGTCTAGGGCGGTTTACGGCTTTCTCGGTGGAAGCGCGATAAAGCCGAGCTCGAGTTCAGTTACTTTTGATATAATCTCCTACACTCTTTTCTCTTCCTCTTTTCTTTTCTTTTCTTTTCTTTTCTTTTCTTTTCTTTTCTTTTCTTTTCTTTTCTTTTCTTTTCTTTTCTTTTCTTTTCTTTTCTTTTCTTTTCTTTTCTTTTTCTTTTCTTTTCTTTTCTTTTCTTTTCTTTTCTTTTCTTTTCTTTTCTTTTCTTTTCTTTTCTTTTCTTTTCTTTTCTTTTCTTTTCTTTTCTTTTCTTTTCTTTTCTTTTCTTTTCTTTTCTTCCTCACCGCAGGATTTACTGGCAGTGCTGGAATCAGAAGGCTTTAATTTTGCTCAGCAGATTAAGCACAGTTAAACTCAGTCGGACGAAAATATCTCTCTTTTTCTGACTCTTCGCCCTCTTCGGGGCCTGGACACTATGGAGAAACGAGGTCCTGCCAAAATTTCTTCCTGGCCCTAAGCAGCTTTTGGAAAGTGGACACTCAGCCCGTCAGTTTCCGCCGAGAGAGGGGGGCACCAGGGCCGGCTCCGGGAGTTCCGTGGGTGCCGCGGGTGGCTCCGGTCCTGTCCTGTGTGACAGCCCCGCACTCCTGGCGTTCGCACCGCCGGGGGCTGGGAGGATGCGGTGGACGACCACACGCCCTTTCCCGGACACGAAGGATGCTCCCACCGCCGTCCCCGCAGGGGAATTATCACCTCCCCATCCCGAGAGACCTCGCGGGCGGCCACGCCGGTTCAGTACGCACCCGGGCCAGAGCCAGACACGGGGTTCGTCCGAGAGCTGAGGCGGTGACACCCGCCGGGGGTGCCCCGCCCGCCTTGCCCGGCCGAGCCCCCAGCAGCTCGGCCCCACGCACCCTCCTCCCTTCCCCGCGCCACCGCCGGCTGCGGCCGGTGCCCGGGAGCCGGGACCCATCTACTTACTGGCGCGAACGCCTGGGGATGTTTGCAGAGCTGCCCCCCGAGCTGGCTCCCTTCCCGCCTGCGTTCGGCCCGGCCCGGCCCTCTCGGTCCCACCGACGGCTGCTCCGGCCGCCCCGCCGGAGCCCGGGGGCTGCCGGCCACCCCTCCCGCCAAGCACACCGGCTTGCCGCCGCACCCCGGCTTTCCCCGTGTATTTAAAGGGAGTCAGTGGCCCGGGGGGAGGCGGGTTTCCCAGCCCGCACCTTCCCGCGGCTGATGCCCGAGTCACCATGGCTCATTTAAACAAAGCGGCTAGCCAGGTACGAGGCGCTTGCGGCCAGCCCGCCCAGGCGAGGGCCGGCCGGTGCCGCACCACACGCCCCGGCCGGGGGGGACAGCGAAAGGGGGAGGGAAAGGCAAACAAAGCGTGGAGCCGCGGCTGGAGCCGGGCATGCTGTAGGACGGGGGCGACCGACGTCCCCCAACCCCTCCCGTAGCGGAGAGACTTCCCCGGGCGGCTTCTGCCCGCGACCGGGGCTCGCTGGCCGGCCCCTCGCAGCCCCCTGCCTCCCTACTGTAGACGGGATGAGGTTTTATATTGGAAATGAGAAGGCAGGGGGAGGAGAAGGCGCGCACACGGAGCGATGAGTGTGCGGTGTCAATCAGAGGGGTTTTGTGTCTCCTTGACTCCTGATGGTCCGTGGCTGAGGTGTCCCGGGTGGCACCACAATGAATATGAATAGGGGTCCTTGCTAAATGGGACAGTCAAAGCGCACCGCCCTGAATAATGGCACGTCATCCTAACTAGACCATTATACATAGGAGGGCTCCTTTTGTCTCTGCTCTCTGCTGCAGCTCTATAAAAGCCCCTCTTTTTCAAGCTGAGGTTAGTCCAAGCATACACTAACTAGCCATCCTGTAAACAGGCTGAGTAACCGGGTGGAGAGAGAGAGAGAGAGAGAGAGACGTTGGAGAGAGAGGGGCCTGAGGGGCTTTTTCCCTCTTCCTCCAGCATTTCCAGTCCTTTGCTGGCAGACCCTGCCGTCCGTTTATTTCCTTTTCGTTTTGTTTTTGTTGCTTTTTGAAGGAGAGTTGTCTTCTTCCGCGACCTCCAGAGCAGGGAAGAGTTTCTTGCTCAGAAGCCCGAATACAATGAATTCTGACTCCAGCTCTGTCTCCAGCAGAGCTTCCTCGCCAGACATGGATGAGATGTACCTGAGAGACCATCACCACCACCACCACCATCACCACCACCAAGACAGCCGGCTCAACTCGGTCTCCTCCACCCAGAACGATCTGGTGCAGAAGATGTCTGGGGAAGGCCTCACCAGGAACGGTTCCAAGGCCGGAGGGGAAGGCAGCAAGTACAAAATCAAGAAGCAGCTTTCGGAGCAGGACCTGCAGCAGCTGCGGCTGAAGATCAATGGCCGGGAGCGTAAGAGGATGCACGACCTCAACCTCGCCATGGACGGACTGCGGGAGGTGATGCCCTACGCTCACGGACCTTCTGTGAGAAAACTCTCCAAAATCGCCACTCTCCTGCTAGCCAGAAACTATATCCTGATGCTCACCAGCTCCCTGGAGGAGATGAAGAGGCTCGTTGGGGAAATCTACGGGGGGCACCACTCGGCCTTTCACTGCGGCACGGTGGGACACTCTGCCGGGCACCCGCCCCACGCCGCCGGCACCGTGCACCAGGTGCATCCCATCCTCGGCAGTGCCTTGTCCTCCGCCAACACCTCCTCCTCCCTCTCCGCTTCCCTGCCGGCCATCGGCACCATCCGGCCCCCACACTCCCTGCTCAAGACCCCCTCCACACCCCCCGCCCTGCAGCTCGGCAGCGGCTTCCAACACTGGGCGGGCTTGCCTTGCCCCTGCACCATCTGCCAGATGCCTCCCCCGCCCCACCTCTCGGCCCTCACCGCCTCCAACATGGCCAGGATCTCGGGGGAGACCAAGGACCTCCTGAAGTGACTCGGCGGGGCTCCCCCGGCCGCTGGGGCTGCGCCGGAGCCGGCGCTCCCACGGACGGAGAGGGGGCTGCGGTCGGTCCCCCTCGGGCCGCCGCCGCCGGAGCTGCCCCCGCTCCAAGCCCCCTGTAACACGGGATTAGTGTAGTAAGGACCTTGCAAAGGTAATGTTCTACCCGGCTCCTCGGGCCATGTTTTCTTATTATACTAAACTGGAAAAGTCCCTGTTGTAAAAAGAATGATAATGATAATAATAATAATAATAATAATGATAATAATGATAATAATAATAATGCCGCTGATGGTAATCAAATGTAAATGATTCCTTAAAATGTATGTAAAAGGAAAAAAAAAAAAAGACATGGTTGTCATTGTAGTGTTCGCAGCTACCAAGAGACGATGAAATCGGTTTGGGGCTCTTTTTCCTTCTTTTTTTTTTTCTTTTTTTTTTTTTTTTTTTTTTTTTATTTTTCCGGGGCTTTTCCTTTCTTTCCTTTCGCACGGCGACACCTCCGAAATTTCCCCTTCCAAACGTGGCTGCTGCGGCGCAGTGGCGGCCCAAGGTAGACCAGAGGAGTGCATGCATGCTTTCCACCCCAGTTTGTCACCCGTGGGGACCGGCCACAGGCGGCTCCCCTGGCAACAGGGACTTCCGAGGGAATTCACTAAAGTTTCTGACTGTGGTTTATGGTTTGGGGTTTTTGCGGTTCGGTATTTTTTTGGTTTCTTTGTTTTGTTTTTACAGATTTGGTTATGATGCGGTTTTGTTTGTGGTAGTTTTCTTCTTCCCTCTAAAAAGAAAAAAAGACAAAAAAAAAAAAAAAAAGAGGAAAATAGTGCAAAACACAGCACAACCCCCCAGCAGATCTGTTTTACCCAATCTCCCATCTCCTGCTCTCTGTGAAGTGTGCTGATTTAGCTGTCTGGGGCACGAATTTCTGTCGCTGGCTCTGGGTTTATTCGTGTTTGCTGGTTTTTTGATTTGTTTTTTTTTTTTTAAATTTTGCTCTGGTTTGGTTTTGCATGCGGGATCAGCTCTTGCCAGATCGGTGATTTGTATATCTAAATCGGAAGCTTTGTTGCTTTTTGTTTCCTTTTCGATATGTTTTCCTGGGAGTTTGCTTGAAATAATGTTGTTCTTCATTTCGTTTGTTTGTTTGTTTTCGGTTGGGGCCTCAAAGACACCACCATGTCTTTTATTTTTTATATATTCTTGATAATAACTATCGATATATTTATTATTGACCAGTGTTTCTGGATGAGATTTCCAAATAAAGTAAAAAAATTAATTCCAAGCTGCCTGTTTCGCTTTTGTCCGGGACTGGAAGCTGAGAAAAGGCGCCGTATTTGATCGCTCTGGGTTCCACCAGGACTTCCCGGGCGCAGCTGGAGGAGGCTGGCACAGCTCCGTGTGCCCTGCCTCGGCAGCAGACACGAACCCGACGTCCTCAGGTGTGTGCGAGCTGCCGGGCAGCTTTGGGCAGCTCCCCAAGCGGGCTGGGAGCGCCAGGAATTGGGGTGGCCCACGGCCAGTCCCGCAGCCAGCGCCGGGCTCGGGGGGAAGAGCCGCGGGCAGCGCTGGGGAGGGGCGCTGGGGCCTTTGTGGGCAGCAACTTTTTTTTTTTTTTCTTTTGAGATCCTGCTTTCAATCCTTTTTTTTTTTTTCGAGAGGGAAATGGTCGGGATGGACAGAGTTGGGAAGGGCAGTTGTGCCCCGGCGGGAGGCGGCTCTCCGCGGAGATGAGCGCGGCTGGCGGCTGGCAGCGCGGTCCTGCAGCCCGGCCTTGCGCGGGAGGGGATGGCCGGGAGGCACCTGAAGAAACAGCGGAAGGCGACTCCCCCCGAGCCCTAAGTTGAGCAGTGACAGAAAGGATGGATGGGGCATTTAAACCGAAATGCCAAAGAACTTTCAGAAAGGCCCCCAGGGGAGATCCGTGCCTGTGAGGGGGCTGTGCAATACTGCAGCCCCCGAGTCAGCGTTAAGACACAAGCACACATACACAAACATTTGAAAATGAAAAGAATGTGTATTTGCCTCGAAAACACGAAACAACAAATCACGTTGTAAAAAAGCCATCCTCTGCTCCTTCCTTCCTTCCTTCCTTCCTTCCTTCCTTCCTTCCTTCCTTCCTTCCTTCCTTCCTTCCTTCCTTCCTTCCTTCCTTCCTTCCTTCCTTCCTTCCTTCCTTCCTTCCTTCCTTCCTTCCTTCCTTCCTTCCTTCCTTCCTTCCTTCCTTCCTTCCTTCCTTCCTTCCTTCCTTCCTTCCTTCCTTCCTTCCTTCCTTCCTTCCTTCCTTCCTTCCTTCCTTCCTTCCTTCCTTCCTTCCTTCCTTCCTTCCTTCCTTCCTTCCTTCCTTCCTTCCCTCCCTCCCTCCCTCCCTCCCTCCCTGCTGTCCAGGAGGGGGCCGGTGGGTGACCCCCAGCTGCCGTCGGAGCTGTGTTTGCCATTCTGTGCCAGGGTGTGGACCCGCCCCGCCGGGGGGAGTCTGGCCTGGAGCCCCCGCTGGGCCCCGGGAGCCACAGCACTCTCATGGACACTCCCCCTGTTCCCCGCTGCTGGCGGAGGGAAAGCGAGCACAGGGCAAACAGGAGCCGGGGGAAGGCGAGGAGCGCCGCTCCCTGCTCAGCCCACCCGTCTGGCCCCGACGCACCTTCCATGCGGGGCTGACCCGGCTCAAAACCACGCCTCCATCCAGGCCCCCATCCTCCCCGACTCCGCATCTTTTCCGGCTCTGCATCCCTCCCCTCGGAGCGGGGCAAGCGGGGTAGCCTTGGGCGGGGGTGGGCTGTAAATGGAGCCCAGAGGAGGACGAAGTCACCCCTCGTGCAGGAGTTCGTAGCGGGTACCCGGACCCGCCACACCCCCTGAAGCATCTCCACTGCTCGGCCCCTTCGGTCCTGGGGACTGAGGGCCCCTTGCCTCAGCAAAAGGGCTCTTTGCGGGCATTTGATCCCCACTCAGCCACACACAGACATTCCGGGTTCTGGCCCAGCTCCCCTTCCCTTCCCTTCCCTTCCCTTCCCTTCCCTTCCCTTCCCTTCCCTTCCCTTCCCTTCCCTTCCCTTCCCTTCCCTTCCCTTCCCTTCCCTTCCCTTCCCTTCCCTTCCCTTCCCTTCCCTTCCCTTCCCTTCCCTTCCCTTCCCTTCCCTTCCCTTCCCTTCCCTTCCCTTCCCTTCCCTTCCCTTCCCTTCCCTTCCCTTCCCTTCCCTTCCCTTCCCTTCCCTTCCCTTCCCTTCCCTTCCCTTCCCTTCCCTTCCCTTCCCTTCCCTTCCCTTCCCTTCCCTTCCCTTCCCTTCCCTTCCCTTCCCTTCCCTTCCCTTCCCTTCCCTTCCCTTCCCTTCCCTTCCCTCTCCCCTGGAAAAAGAATAACTGACCAACCAACAGTTGAAAAACCTCTGGACAGACTTGCCCATGGGCACAGAACAGGGAACTGTGGATTTTCTTTGAGCGGGTTTCCCTTCACAAACACACATGAAAAATAAATAAAACAGAAATTTTTACAGAGTGTGCAAGGGAAGGTGAGTGAGGGATAGAAACAGGACAGGAGGAATGATCTGATGGTGGCAGAACCTGGCAGCATCCATCCTCTGGCCTCATCCCTGCCCTGCTGATGGAGCTGTGGGGATGGGGCACAGTGTGGCTTGCTATGGCACAGCACAGCTTGACTAAGCCAGCTTCTAGGATAGATGAGGAGAGCTTGGTGCTCTCAGGAAATTCCTTTCGTTCCCACCACAAAAAGGAGTAATATCTGCATGCATGTATATAAAATACATTTATATAAATATAAATATAAATATAAATATAAATATAAATATAAATATAAATATAAATATAAATATAAATATAAATCAGACTTGGATGGACATCACTTGTGCATCCCCTTGCTGACCACTGGGTCCCAGCACAGCTGTGCTGTGGAGAAGGCAGGTGCTGCTCCTTGTCTCAGGGGAAAGCAACAACCTCTCCCTTCCCAGGGCTTCCTAGTTCCCATGGGGGAGGACCCTGCTGCCTGGGCCTCCAGGGGTCTGCCACAAATTCGAAGCCAAAATGCCAGGCACTGGTATTCAACTCTCTAAGTTGTGGGGTTTCTTTTCTCCCTTGCTCTCCCATCCCACCAGACCCCCCGACCCAGACACTCCCCTCACGCCTCTTCTCCCGCTACATGGGGCCAGAGAAGAGGTGGGGATCGGCTTGTGCTTTGATTAATATGGAAATAAAATGCAGAAATAGCAGCAGTACTTAGCTTCATTGCTTCAGTTTAGAGATTTATTGGTGAGGAGATAAACATTAGGCTGGGGGCCTTGCTCAGTAATTCACAGTTCCCATCAGTTATTACCAAATGAGCAAATCGTTTTTCTTTGAAGTCACAGAGGGGAAAAAAAAAAAAAGAAATGGGAAAAAAAAAGTGAATTTTTTTTAATAGGTTGCTACCCCTTGCCTCAGGTCCAGACCTCATCTGCCTGCCCAGCTGCCCTGATTTGGGCCCTACTCTCCAAGCAAAAGTGTTTAACAAGGAGTATATTAAGGATGTGGGTCTCTTAAAATGCATGTGTCTTGCTCAGCCTCTCTCCAACTTTCTTTCTTATTTTCTTACTTGCTCCTATCCAACTTCTAAAATTTTGTATTTTCTATTCTCTGAAGCCCCACTTTCCTTCCTGCAGAGGCAGGCAGGAGTGGATTTGAGCTGGAAAATGCTGTCACAAGATGACATCGTGCTGCTTCTGGGGAAAACAGAGGGGCAAGACTGAGAGAGGGAAATGGGTACTTTGGGGGCACAAAAACCCCTTCTCGGGTCTGGAACAGAAGCAGCCAACTAGTACCTAAGTAGAAGCTAAATACTAAAATGTAAGCAGACATTTTTCACTGAAGTTGTGTGAAATTGAAGGATTTGAGTTTGTTGCTTTGCTTTCAATGTATTAGAAATACCTAGAGACATCTACACTGTACTGCCTCAAATTGACACAGAACCTACTGAACACTCATATTTTATTAGACCAGCAAGACAGGTCAGGTGAGACATCCTAGGGCATTTTAAAAGCAGTAAATATCTATGTTTAAGTGGCTGAATTAAGCCTTACAGTCATAAAATCATAGGAAAAACTAAGTTGTAAAAGACCTTTAAGGTCACTGAGTCCAATCATAATTCTAACACTGCCAAGTTCATCACTAAACCGTGTCCCTAAGTTCCATCTTAATGTATTTTGAAGAGGGAAACAGAGTAAGAACAAAATGGTCTCAAATAATAATAATAATAATAATAAAAGAAATCTGCATATTGGAATAATTGAGTAAAAAGCTACACTTTAACCAAAGAGAAAAAAAGAAACAAAACCACTCCAACATTCACAGAAGGATCTTCCCCCATTGCTTAACCACTTTTTAAAAAATGAAAATGAATTGTTGTTTAATTGCTAATAATTTTGTGTTCTCAGTTTTTTTCAAATAATCAGTTTGATTAAAACTGTAAAATGTTTTAGTGTAAAATAAATAAAACAAAAAGGAATTGCCTATCTTATGTCGCATCAGGGAGGTGATACAGTTTTTGATGGAGCTGTATCCATATCTGTGCTCCATCCAACAAGGGATCAGCATCCAAAAACTGCTGAGTTGGAGATGCTGACCTGAAGATATCAGAAGTGTGAATAAAAGCGCCTGTAGCCTGTTTACCCCAACAAATCTTCTCTCTCACGCCTTTCATTTCTCTCTTCTGAAGTTGAAACAAACCCTTTTTGGTTGGTATTACGTTGAAGTAGGCACCTAGATAACCACAGTGCATCTGCAGAAGAGTAAAGTTTGGCTGACGGGCAAAACTTAAAAATTAATATCATCAGTTGAGACTATGGTGCCAAAATCTATGCACAGATCCTCCAAGCCTCTGAACTTGTGGTATGTTCAGGATAGGGTTCTATATAGCCTTACATCTGTATTTTATAGATCTATATTTTATTTTAATATTTTTAGGTTTGTTTTTTTCCCCAAAGTGGAAAAAAACTTGGCTGTTGACGCATACATATTAAAAGTTACCTGGCAGAGCAGCATCAGGGGCTGCCAGAGGAGCAAGGGAAAAACTACAAGAAATGCAGTAATTTAGTGTTTAGGGTGAAGATCATTTGTAGAGACCCACAACTCAAAAGCTAATGGATCTCTTGATAAACAAGAGACTTGCCCAGAGTCTGGTCCTGATGCCTTGTAAACTATTAAAACCAGGTAAGACTCAATTTTTAAGACAGAGATAACAGAGTCCTCAGAACACAGGGGAGGAATGGAACTGTGGTCTCAATGCATTTAATACTTCCAGAAAACCCTCTCCCATGTCAGGGATGTACATGAGGATTCAATAGTGCCTTAGTCACACCACCAGAGGAAATATTTACAAATTATCCATAAAAGGAAGTTGATGTGTGTGTTATAAAAAATGGATTGTGTTTTTTGCCATGCAAAATTACTTCAAACTTACTCTTTGTGGGCTTTTTTCTTGTTTGTGTTGGTACTTTTTTATTTTTAATTTATTTTACTTTTCTTTTAATTGCTTTCTATCCAGTGGTTCTGACTATCACACACCAGGTGCTATTTTATTGTGTTTCAGCTGTAAATTTTTAGGTTTCCCTCTGAAAAACCATGAGACTGCATTAGTATTTTTTTAAAAGCAGGGAAATATTTCACAACTAATAAAAACTTATTTTACGAAACCTGACCTTCAAGGGAGATCATTTTACAAAATCTGACCTTCAGGGAGTTGCCAGTCCTCATCCAGGGGAGGAAGAACAATAACAAGAACAATAACGTGACCACATAAAACATCCTTTTTCCTGACTTCTAATTTTTGTTCATAAACAAAGATCTGTCTGCCAGATCAGGTGCCATAAAGGAAGTAGACAACTAAACACACACTTTTGTCCCTTGTGCTGCCCTACCCCATGCTTTGCAGAGGAATTGGACATGGTGGATTCTGTGGCCTGTGCTGTCAGATCTTCACACAGCAAAAGGATTTTCAGGCGCTAGGAGAAGGGCAGTTTGAAACATTTACTGGGAGAACTTCTATCCCCAGTTTCAGAACTTTGCTTGCCTCCTAAAACTGCAAGTGACAGTGACAGAAATGAGTCACAACAGTGGTGGCCATGATGGTCTGCTTGAGTACAATGAGAATTGAGTTCGGACACTACTCTATGTAAGTGCTGGTACTTATACAAATATCTCAGACACAGACCTGCCAGGGCTAGAAACCACTGAAACCTTGAACACACTTCCATGCCCAGACCGGTACCAGTGTATGAACATCTCTGAGTCTTTTAAATTGGCAAAGGATCTAAATTAGAAGGGTCTGAAGGCTTCATTTCCACAGGAGGTGTATGCAGTAGTTTCCAGACCTTTGTCACTGAAGTCCTGACACATCCATGCTGTCATTGCAGGGAATATAGGAGAGTGGTTACTGTGGGACAGCCATTCCGTGCCTATGGATGGATCTGGCCAAGTTCCTGCTGCCCTGCAGGACTGGTCTGCAGACTTCCTGTGAGCCTGGTGTGCACTGCCCACCTTGCCTCCCCTTCTCTCAGTGCTTTTCTCTAAATGACCTTGGTCTCCTGAGGTGCCCAACCAACCTCCAGGCATGGTCAGGTCTAACAGGCTCCATGTCTTTTGGAGGGTGCTTCCTGGCAAGCTCCAGCCCATACCAGCCCCCTGGGCCCCCTGCTCCTTGTGGCCTTGAGACCATACCTGTTAGCAGTGCATGTACCTCTTTTTCTTTCTCACTGAGTATCTTTGGGAGGTTTAGTTGTGCTCAACTTTGAAGCAAGATGAGGTATGCTCTGAAAATCTTCCTTTCCGTGGTTTGTTTTCCCCTAGTCACTCCAGTATGGTCCATTTGCCCTTTCCAGAGGTGTAGATGTACATCCCACTACTTCATACTTCCATTACTTGTGGCAGGATATGAGCTTTTTCTTATTTAAGTGCAGCTGTGGATGGCTGCCTCCCTCACAACTGCATTCTCTTGTGTCTGCTGGGTGCTCTAGGGTTTTCCATTTTTCAGGGCTCTGTAAGATGCCCAAGATTTCCATTCCATGCTAGAATCATGGACTTTAGCTCTCCTAGTAAATTAAGCAGTGCTACATAATGTTCTCAGGCACTGTACCTCAATTATTTATAGAGTCAAATTGCTACAACAGTTCCTGGCATGTTTTGGCTCCAGGCAGCTAGCACTCTCCTGAACATTTCCCAGGCAAGGTTTGGGGATAGCATAGGCCAAAGGCCAATCCCAGCAGGCAATTTGTGTTCAGCCACACTGCCTGGAAAGCAAGAATTTAATAATGTGGACACAAGCCAGTCTGTGCCAGTTGGCTTCAGAGCTAGGTAATGGTCACAGGCATGTTTTGTATAGATATAGTCTCAGTATTTTTCCCTTACAGAAAGCTTTTACTCTTGTTGTCATCTCTTTCTCTCTCTCTTTCTCTCCAGATTACCAGAAGAATATATTTTCTTTGTGAAGTGAGATATTTATCCGAATTATTAACTGATCAAGGTCTCCAATATTTGATTTGTTTCCATTAGTTTTTGGCTTTCTCTGCTTAGCTTTTCCCAGTTGTGCATAATTAGTTTATTGAACTATGAAACTGTAAAGAATGTCTATTTTTACTTTTGTGCCATGTGAAAAAAATCCTTCTTCTCTTCTGGGTTTCACATCAACATGGGGCTAAAGATGCCCATGACAGCCACTTTTTCAGTTCTTAAATATGACACATAGACATAAAATAGCCCTCAGTATCAGAGCTCTTCATGTGTCCAGAGACAGTCCTTCCTCACCTATCATCAAATCTC
Source organism: Cyanistes caeruleus (assembly GCF_971803275.1). Taxonomy (NCBI): domain Eukaryota; kingdom Metazoa; phylum Chordata; class Aves; order Passeriformes; family Paridae; genus Cyanistes; species Cyanistes caeruleus. The sequence continues at coordinate 63,851,216 of NC_141702.1, forward strand.
CACCGAGAAAAATGAATCCACTCCCAAATTTGTAAGCAGCTGGGGAAAGCAGAAAGCTTTGGCTTTCTGTTATGTAGGAATCACATACCTTGTGGTAGAAGTGGTTCTAGGCACAGGCTGAATGAGAAGCTTAGGGCTTTCTCTTGGGACTCATCTCCTTTCCACTTCCTTAGATCAGACAAGCTGTACTTAGTGCCCCATCCTTCACTTGTTTCAGCATATTTCAATTTAACAATACAAAGCTATAATCCAAAGAGAAAACTTTACTTTTCTCTTTTTTATTATGTTTCCTAGAATATTACAGTGGGTCTTTTCTTCCCACTGGTGCATTTCATCAGTTTGGCAGCACTCCATCTATGCTTTTGAGGCACAGCACTTTTTCACAGTGTCATTGTGTCCAAGGTTTCTGCCCCAAATCCTGCCTTACTGACAAAGCTAGCACTAGCTAGCACTAGCACAGATCAGTGCTGATGGCTTCTTCCCTTCTGCCCATGTGGATTTTACCTGAGATCTCGGAGGTTAACCCTGTTTCCAGCAAAACAGCAGGAGGACAGTTCTCCTGTAAATGCAGTATCAGCATTCAGTTCCTTCTCTCTTGGTCATATTGGGTCAGGCTGCTTTACCTGGCCTGCCCCCATGAAGACCCCAGCATGTCCCACATCTTGCAGGGCCCCACATTCAGCAGGTGACCCTTTCTCTGACACTGTCAGGTTCAGTAACTTGCAATCTCCTGCTCATCCCCTCACCTAACCACCAGCTCCATCCATCTCTCTCCATGGGCAGCCCTCTTCCTCCAGCTGCAGCATCTTCTATTCCAGCCTTCGCTGCTGTGGCTGTCTCACCTTGCCATTGCATCTGCCTGACCATCTGTTGAATCATGTGCAATATAAATAACAGCTAGTGACAAATAATAGCTACAGATACCCTCCTGTAATAGTCTGATGCTCTCACTGGACACTCACCACTTTACAGCATCATCTTATTTTACTTTGCAAGTCACAATTATATGGTAATTTTTAAGAGGGCTGTAATGTTAAAGTGGTTTGGAGTCCTTGGGCTGCCTTATGTATAATTTTCACATTTTGTCCAAAAGTATTTGCTATTGTTTAATTTTCCTGGTTCACAACTGTGATATTCTTCCCACTGGAAAGGGCACAACAGGGCCTTATTCTGTGCTTCAACACAGCATTGAAGACACCCCTCTGATCATAATGGGTAAGGGAAATTCAGCTTTTAAAACCAATCACGTTTAATAACTTACCTCAGAAAATACAGGGAAGTGAGACCAATAGATTTCTCTACACTCTTCTTCACAGAGAAGAAAATGTTTTAATCTAGACTATGGAGAAGGTGAAAACTTGCCTGATTATGATTGGTCAACAACAGGTCTTTACTGCACTGAGGTGTTCAACCTGCCCACCGACACCTAGTCACTAGACTAGAGGTCACTAGAGTACTGGAAACATTTTGTAGCTGATGTAGTGTCTGATGCTTCATCCAGTGAAGTCATGGACAGCTTTGCTTAGAGGCAGCCTTGCAACAGGAATTTGTCCTCCATCTCACATCTTTCTGGCTACATCTGAATGCCGAAAATGAATTGCTCTAAACATGTCTCTGAAGCCAGTTGATGGCACGGACATGCGCCAAAGTAATCTTTGAACAGTTGTGATGATCCTAATGGTGAGCATAGCTGAGTGGTATTTGAAAAGCTTTGCTTTTTCACTTTCATTCTCAATTCATTTTAGGGATGGTCATAAAACTACTACATTTGACAAAATGCTTGTTTTCATCACCAGCTTCCTTGAACTAACAAGTGATGACAGGCTTTTGGTACAGATGGGATTGCTTGAGAAAATTGTGCCTAGGAAGCAGGCTCACTTTTTCAGCAAAGTTATTTCAGTTTGTTGTGCTCATCTCTCAAGGTATGCAAGCTTCTCCAGCAAGGGGAGCTGCTGGGTGCAGCTCAGGGGAAGGAGGAGAATAAGTCTCAGAGCTTTCTTGCTGTATAAGAGGAGCTTTCAGCTATTTTTTTTTTCCTGTTGATGATGACCTTACACTCACCTGCTGAAGGTGCTTACTTCCTGCAGGTCATAGATGGGCAGGTGTTTCCTAAACACCACGTTTTATTCAGACCTGCCCCTGGCTGTGGGGCTGCCTGTGAGGATGGTGTCTGCTCCTCCTCTGCTCAGCTTCCTCCTGCAGAGACCCTGCAGCCCACCAGCTTTGGGGACTGCAGTGACTGACTGTAAAGAGATGCTCAATACACTGCACAACCAGAGCTGCCTGGCCAGAGCTGCCAGTGAGCCTCCCAGGGATCTGCACCCTCTGTACATCTGAGGAGAAGTTGGGGTACCTGTGCAGCAGCCTGCAGCCAGCAGCCTGCCAGTGTATGAGACACCTCTAATTGCAGAGCTGACCTCAATTCACTCCTTGGCCTCTGAGAGGGCTTTGCACATACAGGTTTGGAAGTTCTGACCTACTGGTTGCTCAGGTTATGTGCTCAGCTGGAGCTTGGAAAGGCACAGAAATTCTTGGTCTGGACCAGAATCCCAGTAGCAGCAGCTCCACGATTAGGTGGTGTGGATCCAAAGATGGGGGGAAACCACTCCTGAAAATGCTTATTATCCCTTTCTTCCATACCCTCCCTAACACACAGTGAAGAGACAGTGAGGTTTCCCTTCCCCCTTTTCCCTTAACTTTTAGGCCAGCTCCACGCATTTCAGAATGACTGTGTTTGGTTTTTTTAAATTTTTTTTCTTTTTCCCCAAAAAAACAAAACAAACTATGTTGGGTTAAAACTGGTTAAATCCCTCAGGACCTCAGTAGTGTTTTAAAACATATGTGAAGGGGAGGAACCATTTTTCACACGTCCTGAAGAATATAGCTGACATATGGACCATTCAAAAGAAATTTTTTTCAGGCCATTGGTCATGCATGAATGGCCAGGCTTATACAGTGGGGACCCAAGATACGATGGGGATCTTCTCCCAGAAATTTGGCTTCCTAAGTAGCAAGAGCAGATCCTGTAGATGCTAACCATGCTACAGGCTCTCAGAGTTGGTAGCAGACCCATCTGAGGCGCAGGGCTGGGCTGGAGCAGCACGGCTGTACTGAAGCAGGCTTTGGCTTGGAGGGGAAGTGTGTCCCCCCTGCGAGCCTACCCCAGCAAAGCCTGCCCCATGTGACCCCACTTTTGCTCCTCTCCATCATAAACTCTCTCCTAGCTGTGTTCACTGGTGCTTGCTGCCTCAAACATGACTTTACTGTGACAGGGTGCCACTGCAGTGCCACAGGTAGATTGAGCACCTCAGTCAATTTTCTGCAAATTACTTCCAAGGCCACAGAGAAGCACCTTGTAAATCTTTTTACTTCCTCAGAAAAAAACCCCAAAACCCTAAACCACGAAACAAAACAGAACAAAACCAACAACAAACCACGAGGAAGTTCAGGGAAATAAACCCCTAAATCGAATTTCTTGCTTTAAAAGTGCTTTACATATATTACCACCAACCAGCATGTAAATTTTAGTCAGCTACTGGACTAGTCTTTTAAAGAAGTTGAAAAATGGCCCTGCATCCTCAAAGGACACACCTGTTATCTGAAACAGTTTTTAACCAGCTTGTTAAGCAGCTTTGACAGATCAAAGACCCCGGACAATGGGCACAAACTTTAACAATAGTTTAGCCTTGAGCAAAAGCTTCTGTCAAAGCAAGGCTTGTGCCAGTAGTATTATGGCCTGCAATTGAAAATAAATTTTACTTGAATAAGTACCTCAGCCCGATCAGAGGCACTGCCGCCAGGGAGACAAAAGCAGTTGGGGATAAGTTATTGACTCCACTGACAGCATGAATGAAGTTCATTATGCCAGCCCACTCTTGGTAAATGTGTCAGGTTTTAAACTGAATTAGGTGGCAGGTGCATGGACCATTTTCCTGCCCCCCTTGAGACAGTAGAGGGCCAGTCATCACCTGATTCTACAGACAAATGTTTAGATTTGGTTTTCATATCGCATGGGCACAAGTGACAGCATATTTAAATCATAAATAAGGTTTCCTGAAAGCCCTCGTCGATCCCACTTTCTCCCTCTGTCCCCTGTAGCTGGCTGGCAGTGCTCCCATCTCCCTGCCTGCTGGACCCTGGAGATGGGTTTGCCTCCCCTCCACTGCCCCGAGCCAGAGGGGAGTCCAGACCCTTCTGCTCCTGTCTGGGTGACACTGCACACAGCCATTTCCAGCTTCAACAGGGTATGGATCAAGCCCTCCTATAGCTGATTTTATCTGACATATCTATATAGGCCTAAAGAGATTGAATGCAGACATCCTATGTCTATTCTTCAGAAAGAATTTCTACAATAAAACAGTATTTAATCCTTGCAAGCTTTTGATGACAAACATCACTACCATTGCAATTTCACAGAAATTGCAGGCCAGATCAGAAAGAAGTGGTATGAAAAACTTACATGTATCTATGTGTGTTTGTATACATAAAAAAAACACGTATAAAAATACAAAATCATCTAGATATGTACCAGTTTTTAAAAATTCTACTAGATTTCAAAGAAATAAGGTAATTATCTGCCAAAATAATTTGATATTTCTCTGCTTTAAGACTGATCAGATGTTTTAAGATGTATATTTTATTTATTTTTACATCTGCATATTTTACTTGAAAATATTTTGGTTTATAGTCTGCCAGGGCCTAGAAGGATAATGCAAGATCAGCTGAACTTCAGATACTTTGGATGCCAGCTCTCATTACTTAATCATGAGACACAGGACTATTAAGAATCTTAAAAATGAAAGCCTTGTTCTCTGACCATAGAGGGAAGAGTTGGCATATGCCTTTGGCTGCATGCCTTATTTACGTTAATGAGCGAGTAAGATTCCTTCCCCCTGTGAAGGAGCTGAGCATCCCTCCTCCTGCCACTTTTGGGATCTGCTGCCTGAGTTTGTTACTAAGGGAAGTCTTTTGCTTTTCAACAACATTTTGGACACGTGTGGGTACTTGTTTTGCACTTGAGCCACTTGAACTTTCAAGAATGTCTTTACAAGTCTGAAAATGTCATGTTTTGTTGTGGTTTTTTTCCCCCCTCCACATCTTGAAGGTAAAGCCTTTGTGTTTGTCCATTTAACAGCCCCTGAACCAGAGAACCAGAGCCTCTGAAATTTAATAAAATTTATTTATCTCCTTTCTCCAGGGATTTCCAAGGGCTGAACAAACACTACCTTGCCCTCCAACACTCACTTGAAGAAAAGTGTTATTGCTGTTCCTCAAAACTGAGAGCCAATTCCTAAAAGAAGGGATGAGGCTTGGCCAGTGTCACAAGCAGGTCTGTGGCAGATTCACACTCCAGCGGGTGTTTTAGCTGTCAGATAGTGCTTCACCCCCAACACGACATTGCTAAAGATGCATTTGGCTCTGCTCACAGTTGTATTTAGTACACCTGTTAATACAGACATAGAAAATCCTTTCTTTTTCTGGCTCTAATGCAAATAGATCTAGGAAGACTACCCATGGACCCCCCCTAAAGAGAAAATGTTTCTTTCCCCCATACACAAATCTGGAAGAACAAAATAGGCTTATTCTTTAGGGCTACCTAAAGACTGCTGTGTGTCAACACACAAAATCATTTCTCACAGTGGTATCACTTGCTGGATATGTTCCTTCCCTCCAACTACAGCAGATGGTGTTTCATAGTTGGTCACAAATGGCTGTCAGCGAGCGTTTGTCTGCCTGCCAGTAACCTGTAGTTTGGGGACTCCCTCGGAGAGTGTACCAGCACTGACTCTGCTGATAGCAGCATCTGAGAAAATGATCCGTCCTTTCTTGTCAGGCACAAAATTAGCTATCTCATTTTCAAACTGTTGACAAGGGGGATATGAAAGAAGTAAGGGTCGTGCTGGCTCAGATGATGCTTCTTCAGCTCTGGTTTGAGGCAGTGAGTGCTGGTTGCAGAGCAGAAGCCGCCTTTATCACAGCAAATATTGACCTCTGCTGAAGGGTGGGGATACAAGCACAGGCCTCTCCTGGTGTCAGGATTTTGCACAGCATTTCCAGCTTTCCCAAGCGCACTTTAGATTTCTTTTGGCCAGTGTTAGCAATGAGAAAAATACGACCTTTGGTGAGGTTGCCTTGTAGTAGGAAAAAAGCTTTTGATGGGCTAAAGGTCCCAGTGCACCAGCCAGGTTTGCTGCTATCTTCATACATGTGAGGAGAAGGCAGCCAGGCAGCTTGGTGTAGCTTGGTGTCTGCTGTGACTGCTGCCTTGTCCCACCAAGGGAATGGTCCCAAGAAATGGGAAGCATGGGAGAAAGAGAGACCACAGTGATGGAGACAAAATACATCTCTATTTGGAAAAGAGTTTTGGAAATTTGGCAGTGACTTACAGTGGCAGTCATTACCTTAGTGGTGAACACCCATGTTTTAAATACTTGCAGCTACAACTCCAAGTATTTTATTTCAACAGAAGTCTTAAAGATGAGTCCATGGAGAAAAGCTGAAGGCTAGTCACTGCAGCTATCTCAGGGTCCTCCTGCATGTAGAGCAATTTCTGTTTAAAATTCCAGGTGGTATCTGGGCTGGTAAAGTTGAGTGGCCTCACCTGCCTTAGCCAGGGCAGGGGAGCCCTCCAGGTACATCTGGCAGAGGGAGTGCGTGTTATTCCTGCGTGGCACTGCTGCCAGAGGGATCTGGAGATAGGGTATATTCCAGTGCTCCAGTTTTCACATTTGTCAAGAATTGCATGTATCCAGTCCTATGTAGAAAAAAATCCCTGCATTCATCAGTAGAAAGGCAGATTGTGTCAGCACCAATTAATATAGACAGTAATTTTCCTGCTCTAGTTCTGACCTGCTAGAAGATTCCTAAAGAAAGTCCATTTTCAGAATTTCCCTTTCACAAAGTATAGATTGTAGAATAAGTATAATATTGTAGAATTCTTCTTCATCCTAAAAGTATCTACCCTCTGTGAGAAAAAGATAGGTAAAACAAAAAATTATGTCCTGCAAAAGAGAAATTATGGCTACTTTGAAAGACATCGGAATGATCCATCTGAAGTGAAATTTCCTAAAAATTCAGGATTGCTTTCCTTCAGCTTCCATATTTTTGTCACTGAATGGGTGTTAAAAATAAAAAGTACTAAATTATTTAATAGTTGAAAGTGCAAATATTGATTTCCAATGAAGAATTTGATCCAAAAAATTTTTGCTTAATTTGAATCATACTTGAAATTAAATTTCAAATATTTCAGCAATTTTTTTAAGACTATTGAAGGTGGAATCTTCAAGGAAAGCTGAAAATAAAGTCTCCGATCATGGTCCTGTTGCTTAAAATCTGTAATTATATAGCAATTTTTCATTTTCCCTGAGTTTCAATACTAAATTTTCATTTTTCATATATGAATAAGTCTGTTTCTCTTCTTCTCTGGCTACAGACATTTTTCTGGGAAAAACAAAGAGGGAACTTTGATGAGGCAAGGCTACCTGCAAAGTGCGGTGCGACTTAAACTGAGGTGCCCTGTGAGGATTATGGAAGTATCTGTTCCAGGACAGACCAGAATGAGTGCCAAAGGAGAATGATGACTAGACTAAGCTTGATCCTCAGTAGGGGCCTTCTGCCCTGGCTTGCATCCAGAAATGTGCTCAAGCACAAAGTCTGAGTAAGACAAAACAAGTATCTAAGGTTAAGCACATGTATGAATATTCTTACTACGTTTCAGCTGGGAAAATTTCTAGAATCTGGCTAAGAGCAGTTTTACAGCTCCTTATAAGGGTACATTTACACCTAGCTCAGCTTACACTACTACCTGCTAGGTCATTTAATCCTGACTTTGGCTTGTGCAGGTATGTTACTGTGTTTGTGCATGTACTGGACATGAGTGTGAAGGTCTTATCCCCAACCACTTACAGATAGACTATGAGTAACTTAATGACAAACACGCTCAATATCTTGAGTTTCTTTTCTTAGGGCCACAGTGAAGAGCCTTACACAACAAATCGTGTAGCCATTTCTCAGGCAGCTCTGCTTCAGGCAAAGATCCCAAAAGGAAAGGCTGTTGAAAATCCCAGAGAGCTTCGTTCAGTCTTCTGAACAGAGGGCATTCCCTTTTGGGAAAGTCCATGGGGACAGAATTTACCTTGTGGACGTTTTCAGAACATACCACTAATGCTTTCTGCTTTCCCTTTGGAAAGTACAACAAGTGCTGGAAAGGCTGGAGAATGCATATGGCCATGTGAGTTTACATCTTCCCAAACCACCACCTTTTGCTTCAGTGTGAAAGGCATTCATGCTTAGAGAAAAGGGCTCCCCCGAATCAGTATCTTCACTCTTAGGCCACATGGGTGACTTTGGCTAAGACCTCTGATGCCCAGAGACAACACAGTGGCCACTTCAGTGGTCAGCTTGTGATTGATCAAACACTTCCAACCCAGAGGTCCAATTTTGTCCAAAAAAAAAAAAAAGGAGCCACTTCAGAGCAGTGTGGTCCACTGTGTGGCCCATCACTGAGGCCATCTTCAAAGCCAGCTGCTGTGGTCAATAAAGCTGGTTCCCCTAGCTGAATGGGAGGTATGCAGGGAGTTTGGGAAGTCACCAATTTGATTAAGAGAGATGGCCTGCACCAGGAAGATGACACGATTGTTGAGGCAGTCTGCAATGCTCTCACGCACTATGGGGAGCTCTGCTGCCACACACAGTGAATCATGTGCTAGTCCAGGACTCTGAAGGCAGGGATGGATTTGTGGGCTTACACGCATCAGGAAGTCCAGTAGTACAGCATCTGAGCATCTGGCTCATTTTGGGCACCTGAGCATTTGAGCATCTGCCTCAAGTTGGCAGTGGTAGATGTACAGGATGAACAAGCATAAGGCCATTTCATGGATTTGGTTGGGACAAGAAGATGAGGAAACAAGTTAATTGGGGAACATTGGGCATTTCTGAGTTTTCTTACTGCTTCATTAGAAAATATTTAAAACATGGTTTCATAGCTTGCTAGTATCTACCTTGCTTAACATGATCTTTTCTCTCTGCATTTCTCTCACTATTTTTACTGGGTTTGCTGTCTTTAGTCAAGCTGGAAAAAGTTTTCTTCTGCATGCAAATTCCATTAGCTTTTTGATAAAGTTGTCAAGGAAAAATGCTGGTACTCTGCCATATGGAAGCACTTATTCACTACCAAGTATGTAAATTAGATTACATCCTTGATGGCAGCTGTGTTAATTAGCATATCTTGGGCTCCTTACTACAACTGGACCCGAAGTTTGTATTTTTCCTTCTTTTATTTATTTTTTTTTTCTTTTCCCCAAGCTACTCGTGTAGCCTTCACAAACCTTGTTAACCTGGCCAGATCTGCCTCAGACCCCTGCAAGTGTCCCTGTGAGGATTAAAAATTCCTTGCAGCATTCCCCTTCTGCCGGAGTTTCTCCAGCTGAAGAGCTCAGTGGGGCTAAGGAGATTAAGGGGAACCCCTTTGGGGACTGAGGAGGTCTGCTTTGCAACATGGCTTTAAATGTTGACTGGACTTATTATGAGGCACAGAAGCTCTGCAAGGGCTCTCAAGTTAATTAGGGGAACTTGCCAAAGCCTGTCAGACACTTGGTGGTCATCACTGGATCCTTCAGACTTTTGGCAAAGCTTCGGAGACGGCGGCATGCCAGTGAAAGGCTCTGGCTGTGCTAAGTAACCACGGCTGCATTCCCCCAGAGTTACCACTGTTTCTTGGAATTAGCAAAAGCAACAGAGCAACTCATGAATTTCCCAGAAAACCGCATCTGCTACTGCTTGCCCTCCCTAAAATTTGTCCCCAAAAACTCTCAAAAGTCATCAAGTGGTCAAAATACTCCATTTTCCCGTTTTGCCTCAGACTTGATAGAATAATTTGTATTGGTGTTTGCACCTTGAACTTGACACATTTGGGGAGCTTTGTGAAGCAATAATGGTATTTGAGTTTTCAATATATTGAAAAACACTGGAATGGAAATCTGTACTCTAGAACATAGAATAGTGATAGTTTACCTCTTCAAAATCCGTTAGTCTCAATATAATGCATTTGCCAGTCAGAGCCTATAGATATTTCCAGGACAGCAGATGAGTGTAATGTTTCCATCAAAAAATGTAAGATTTTTTTTTTTCTTAACAAGACAAAATAAACTTAGAAGAGCCCAAAGGATGTGGTTGACAGCAGCACCAGACCTCCTAAAGAATGGCACTTTGCAGAGGAGACATGAATCAGAAATGTCAACTGCTTGTCATTTTCAGTCAGGACAGCAGTTACAAAAATGAGGATGCTGATGTTATTGGTGCAGTTATATTCTAACCAGTTCACACATGTTCAGCCAAGTTTTGCATTGTGTACAGCAAACAAAAGCTGACATTGTTAAACCTAAGGAACATGTCCCATTATGTGCAGACGTGTTACCCACTGTTTTCATCAGTTCATTTATTGTATGCTGGCTAATGATGCTCTGAGGTTTAAATTTTACATCTCTTCCTTCACTGCATCCTGACATGTATGTCCAGACTCATAATGCAATTGAACAGATAACCTCCTGTAAACAGATTTATTGCACCTTGCCCTGCTTTCATCTGTACAATTGAGAGCAGCAGTAGAATAGGAACTTGGAAGGAAGTTTAGAAGCTCATCAGCCTCATTCTGCAAGTATTTTTATGGGAAAAACTCCTGCAGGCAAACCATCCTCAGTAAAGACAGAGCTCAGTAACAGAGTTTAAGAGCACTGAGAAGGAAAAGTAGCACTCTCCTTTGCAGTGTCCACACAGATGGTACAGCTTGGATTAAGTAAGTGATACAAGTGCTTTTCAGAACCTCTGTTTTGCAGTAATTTTCCGAATATAGGCATTATTATTATTATCCAAGTATTTGACTGGCATAAATCAAGTTCTTATGCTTTCAATTAATTTTAAAGCAAACATATATTTCAGTGAGTTTCTTAAACACAGAACTCAAAATAACCCCCTAGTAAAGCCCAATACTGATACTCATCTTCATTAGGCCAAGGTGTCACTCGATGTGAGAATGAGTTAGGAGACTAAGGAGCAGCTGCACTCTCCTTGATGCATTGATTCTCCTGCAGCCCTGTATTTCTAAGGTGTTGATGCCAAAGATTTGTGGACCATGATTCAGGCTCCTCAGTACTACTCTGTAGTTGCCATTACTATTGAATAATGATGGTGAAAATGATTCTTAATGCTATCGTTAATTCTTCAGGAACCTGAAAGTCTTGCATCAGATGTATGCAAAGATGTCTGCACAGGACAGGCCATAGTTAAGGGAATGAAACTTCAGTCTTATCCATTTTCATTCATCCATTTTCATAGATCTAAAACTTCTTACTTTTCAATTTTCCACGACTGTAAGAATACACATCTTCTTGCCTTTTGTGAAAATACTTTTGGTGCTTCCTCCTTGGTGCTCAGATTCCTTGAACACTCCAGTCGAGTCACTCTTTCCTAACTGGTCGTAGTTCTTGAGCTGACTGGTACAACTGGGAGTGAAGCTATACTCTTGCATACTCAATGCCACTTTTAATTAAAGCTCAGTCTATGCAGAGTGACTCATTAGATTGGCACAAAATTTATGGCAATGCCAATGAGCATAAGTATTGATACTGACATCACAGAACAGAAATTAACGAGTATGGGGAAGTGCTAACAGAATCCTAGAAGAAATTGTTACTTCCTCAATTTATTGTTGTAGATGCTGGGGACTAATTGATTTAAATATTAATTAAAAGATTAACTATTACTCCTTCACCATGTAATTTCTTCAGCTTCCTGCCTTTGGGCCTGTTTATGCACTCAGCTAAGTACTTGCTCATTAACATTGTGGTTCAGGACAGTATTTTTTGCTTGCATTTAAATTAAAATGTATACTGAAATAGTCTTCCAAATATGGATGTTTTCTCAATTTGGTATTTAATTGACTTTTCATGCCATTTTTTCTCTTCAGTTATTGCTCAAAACTTGTTTTGTTTCTTTGAAGATCTGTAGAAATAGGAATAACAAAGCCAAAGTATTTTACGAGCCTTTTTTCTTTCCAAATTAAAAAGAAAAAGTTAAGTCTCATTTTATTAGCACCAAAAGCCAGATGTTCTTTGCTGGTTTTGAGTCCTCTGAGTTGTATCTGTTCAATGAAGTTTAATGCAGGGAAGAGCATTAATTCACGAGGTTGGATCTTGGTGTTAAATTTTTGCATTAACCATAAAACAGTTTGCTCTCTTGAAAATAACAGTTTAAGCAATAAAGAGAAAGATTTCTTGCAAAGCATTTTGAGAAGTTTTTCATCTATAAACCACTCTCCCAGGGTGAGCAGGGGATTTGTAAAATAAACTTCTTTAAATTATACTGATGAAACTCAGTGAAACATAGTGGTACATGGCTTTTCCAGTCTACACTGTTCCGTAGATTATCATTTTGCAATCTAGCATTAAAAATTATTTCCTAATGCCCATGTCAGTAAATGGAACCTTGGGTGTTCTGGGAAGCGTAACAGCAAATGTTTGTCTACCTGTATTCTGTCTGACTGTTTACTTCAGAGCAGAAGCCAGATGAGAGTTTGGAAAAGTCTTTTCCATATACTGCCATGAGAAAACCTGACCCAAAGAAGGGTGGCAATGATTGCTGAGTACATCACCTCACCTCTTTTGCTCTTCTTAGGCATGCAATATTAGTAGCACAAGGAAAGGAATTTGGGGTAGTTGACCTACTGAAATCCAAATTGCATCCCACTCCTCTTTTAAAACAGCGAAATGGAAAATTGCAATTCTGAAAGGTATTAGGAGCCAAACTCTTCCACACTGAAACACATAAAAAACATGTGGGACAGGGTTTGTACATTGACTAATTGCAAAAATTGATTTTTGTTCACTTAAAACTTGTCACTGCAAAATTTTTAAAGCTTTATTTTTATCAAAAGTGTGACCAGTGCCAAGAGTTACACGAACATCATCTAAGAAAATTTTTGACAGAAACCAGCGTAATAATATCTCAAATTTAGAATGTTTAAAAATTGTGCTGGAATTATTTTCGATGGCATTCATGATAATATGCATGCAAGTGTATGTATGTGTGGGAATGCACTCAGTTTCCATGCAGATGGGTATCAAATTTTGTGGAGAAATAATCCATCCATTGAAGATGAGGCAATACTTTTTCATTCCTGGCCATTGTCTGGTCTCTGCTCATGTCTGTTTGCTTCTCCCCATCTATTTGTGATCATATCTTGAGCAAAACAACAAAAGTGGCTTTGAGAGCATCTTTTTGTTTTTTTTGGTTTTTTTTTTTTTTCTTGGTAGAACCTGTTTCTTAAAATGGATTGTGTTCTCTTAAAGTTGCAGCTAGTTGGACACTTGCAAGCTTGCAAAGGGATCATCTTTGAATACATGTGGTTCTTTTTCTCTCTTAAGCAATGCTGGACTGGGCAAGTCCTCCTGGTTAAAGTCCATCTCCCATTATTAGGTATTATTTAACAATGTGATAGGGACACTGGTGCTGCCTCCTGTCAAAATCAGTGACCTGCTGAAGAGTTGAGCAGGTTGTATCACAGGCATCTGTGAGGAGTGGGAAGGGTGCAGGACACATATCACACCTTGCTGGAGTCAGCTGGCTGCAGCTGAAAAGCTCCTGAGATTAAAAAAGTCATTGCAGAGGTGCCCAGGAAACACAGCAAGTACAATAGTGGCTTTTTCTGTTTTCCCTTAAACACAGAAGCCCTCAGCTCCAGGGAGACAGTGTTGGTTCCATGGGTTGGGAAGAATCTTCCCCAGCAAAGATTTTGGTGAGCAGTGAGTGTGTGGGTAGAGCATGCCGTGGGAGACTACTGCGGGCTGATATGAGAGATGATATCAGAGATTAGTTAACCGTATGGGCTGAGTCCCTGGGGAGGTGTGTGAAATGAATCAGATTAAACAAAATTGATAATGTGAATACTTAATCAAACAGACAAAGGTAGTCTGCACAGCTAATTAGGGGCAAATAGAGCGTCCCTCTTGTACCTCATTTAACTGACAAATTGTGCAGACAGTTTTAATGGGAGTCTGTTTAGCAAAGAGAAGGCTGTACAGTTGACAGCTTGGCAAAATGTGGTTTCTGTAACACCACATGATGCTTACGGAAATTAGCCTGGTGCAGCTGAGCTCAGAGTAGGTAAGGGCTGCCCAACTCCAGTAAAATTGTAAAACAGACCTTTTGTAGGCCTCTATCTCTGGCTTCTTAAAGGGACCTGAACGCTTTTCTCCGAGCTGGCAAGGTACACAGGTACATTTCTGAAAAAGCCAAAAAAGATTAGCAATACCAGAAAGGACCACATCTTTAACCAAGAAGGCAGATAAAAAATTCAAACTACATCACCTTAGCATATTAAAATTTTGTGGTTGGTCCATTGTAAGAACAAAGTTACTTTCTCAGCTTCTCAGGAAGTTATGTAAATATGAATTACTGTTAATGTTTTACACATGAAATTGACTGTGCAAAGCCATCAGCCGAGTTCTGCAATATGGGCCAGCTCCAGGGCCAGGCTGAGGACTCAGACAAACCTGAGGGCACAGCCCATCTTCTGGGGCCAGGGGGTCTCTGGTACACTTTGGAGTAACTTTCCTAGCAAATATAGTTCTCCAGTTTCTGATACCCTGAGTAACACAAATGCAAAACTTTTCTACATTTTTTGGTAATTCCTTTCACTGCATCCTTCCTCTATTCTTCTCCAAATCAACTATATCTATTCACTGTCTCTCTCTGTGCATCCCTGAAGTTCACATACTTAGCCCTCTTCCAAAGGAAGATGAAAGTGTTTGGGTAGTTGTAAAGTCTGATGAAAGAATTTATAAACATTAGAGACCAAACGTTTCAGCAAGGTGAGACAAATGGCCAACACTTGTTAGTTCCCTAAGGCCTTGGCATTCACCAAATCTTTCATGAGGAGCTGTTGATGCACTCTGACATAAGAAAGCAAAGTGTCCTGCTTGTAAAGGGAGCACAGCTAGGTATGTATTAAATTTATGAAACTATATTCAGGCTTCTACAATTTTGCATCTGCAGATCTGCATTCTAATCTATATAGTATTTTGAGCATGACAAATGTGAGGAACAAGAGGTTTAACGTGGGATCCTGACCACATCCTCTTGAATTCTGCTCAAGGTTGCTCTGTCTCACACTGAGTGTCATCAGGAGCAAGGGGAAGAGACCTGCTATCCCTGCGAGACAGGTTATAGAAGTTTTGCTGGGAATCATTATCTGGAACTTGGAACCCTCTGTGGTTATGCCTCTCTTTTCATCTCACCAGTCTCTCAACATCACAAGAATTTCATGCATGTGAGTGATACACAGAGCTGGGTACATCCAGGTACATATGTGTGCACATATGAGCTGTGTTCACTCAGACAAGCTGTACATTTGAAATGGTGACACTGTAATGCTTAGAGAATGAAAAGTCTGAGGCTGTACTACAAATACTGACTCTCCATGCTGGCCATTTCAGTTTAACTCTTCTGTACCTTGATTCTACACCTACAAAACAGGACTATCCTTGCTTCCTCAGAGCACTGCTTGAATGAAATGCCATGTTTGCCGTGACCATTGATGTCAGAGCACAGGATCTGCTATAACTCAAATTTTAGTTAATGAGAAATTACTAGCACAGCCCAAATCAAATGCTGAAGTGTCCAGGAAGATAGCAATCTTAGTGAATTTGTGGCCTCTGCTTTTGTGACTCATTTGGGAAGCACATTAACTTCCTTCCCTTCCAGCTGAGTGGTGCTTATCACCTCAGCACTGCAAGGACTTCAGCAGAAGAAAAATGGAGTGCTGCCATCTCCACAAAAGCATGGAGCATTGTCTCGTTTGACATCTGACTTATGCTTAAACATCACCCACTGTTGAAAGGCATGAGTTTATGATGGAACATAAAGATGGTAAACACTTGCCTTGAGCTGAACATTTCAGGAGTGAAGTGTATTATATGTGTAATAAAGCTACAAACATGAGGCACTGCCTGGAGCTAGTGCTTTTGCTGAATGCACTTCTGGAGCTTAGCTTTTGAAAATCTGTTCTTGCAAGAAAATTCCTTAATACAGAAATTATAGAAAAGATAAATAGAAAGTGGGAAAGAATAGGAATTATTTAATCAAACAAATATTGCATGCCCATTAACAAAATGTAAAATTTGTTCCTTGTATGGTTATGAGTTATTTAGGCCTGTTTGTGTTAGGTTTGTTCTTTCATAGCTTCTCAAGGAATCTTCATAGTATGTAAAGCCATCTGATTCATTTATTGAATAGTTTCACGTATTTGGGCAGAAGTCTGTGTAAACCAGCAATTCTCTTTCTCTTCCCTAGTGACTTACTCATTTTAGTCTACCTCCACTAGTGTGAAATGTGTGTAATGCAAATTTCCTGAAGTACAAGTGTTCTAGTGTGGCAGGCAGGATTTGGGAAACAAAAGAATGAAGGAAAGAAGGAAAGGATAAATGAGGGAATGAACAAGCAAAGGAACAAAAGAGAAAGGAATAGAAAAATTATAGGGAAGCTTCTGTCTGAAGGTCCCAATTCCCACTCCTACACCTCTGCGAAGCAGACTTTCTGTCAGGTGGGCACAATCCAGCTATCACAATGATGGAAAAAGCCATTGGGAAGCAGGAGGAGTTCTTTTTTTAACCTCTTCTCTAACTTGTTAAAGCCTCTGTAAATCCCACCAGCTCCCTCATGAAACGCTTGCCTGAGCAAAAGTTTTTCCAGCACATTTTTTGAGTCTCACATAATTGAAATAGGAGGAGATTTGAGCCTGATTCAATAGAGCAGTTTGAGTTAATTGATAAACCTTCCCTTTTTATTATCAGTGCTACCCTTCTGTCTGAAAGGCAGGGAGATTTCCTTATGGGATTTGAGCAAATATTGGAAATTGCAGTGGCAAATTAGCAGGGGCCACAAACCAGAAGTGACAGCTCAAGGAGGCTGGTGGAGGGAGTGGAGCAATCCCTTACCAGCAGCAATTGGCCAGACTTATCATATGGACTAATCACAACAGAGCTGGTGAAATAATGGGCACCAGATGTTAGCGCTTTGTAGACGTTGGCTCTCTGGAGACCAGCTCCGCCGAGCAAGCTCCCCAGGAGCAGGAGCAGGGCTCTCTCATCTGTTAATAAGACAGGGGGCTGCTGGTCAGTGCCTATTCCACATATCTATCTGGTGATGCTACAGCCCCTTTCCTCAGCTGAAGGAGTATTTGCATTCATGAGGAGCATTTCCATGACTCACATGCCTCAGATTCACAGCATATCACAGCACTTCATTTTGTTCCACATAAAGGAGTGAGTGAAAACTAGTCATGCAATGGATCAAATCACTGGTGGCTGTCTCCACAGAGATCTTTAATAGGGATGCTGCTCTGCAAAGCACTGACTATTTCCCTGCAGAATTTTACAGATGCAAAGGTTTTACTGGCACAGCGAGTAGGAGGGAACGGGGTGGAAATGTTTTCCCCCAGGAGCTTTGCTGAGAAAGTCTTAAACTGATCTCCAGAGTCCAGGGGCTGCAGACAGGAGGAATTTGGAGCAAAGCAGATCCTTCTCTTGCTCTTATGTGTCGTGCTCTCAGACCGTGGCTCTCTGGCCATGATCTAGCCTTATAGGATTATCTTACACCTCTCTAATTGTTTATAATGAGCTTGCTTGAAAAGATGGGGATTTGCAGCTAAGCCTCTGCTAAGAGCACTGCCACCAGCACTGCTGCCAGCTCAGCACTCTGTGCTGGGCCATAGCTCACAGGGATGATGTGGCTGTGGTTTAGGTTTTGTGCAGGAATCAAGCCTGGCTAGGTAATCAGCCTGGTGGGTGGGCAAAGAGGACCAGGGACCTTGCCTAAAGTAAGTCAGAAGTGTAATAGAAGTGTCACAGAATTAAATATACCTGCAGCTTAAAAGAAGAGGAGCAAATATTGGAAATTGCATATCTGCATATATATCTGTGAGTCATCCTTGCTGTGGCTCGTTCTAAGGAGTCATGTCTGCAGAGTGGGCCCCATCACTGCCAGTGCTGGCCACACAGCACAGGGCTCCTCCTGCCCTGTTTTCAGCACTGCCAGACCAGGTCTGCTCTTTCTCTTTTCGGATGCTGACTGATGTGGTTTAAGGTTTAAGTTTCAGATAGATGGGAGCTGTCTCTCCTATCTGATCTCTTCACCTCCCAGCACAGGACTTGAGCTTTTTAATGGGCAAAGACCCATGACTGCAGAGGGGTATAATATGAATGGCCTCTGAAGATATTGAGCAAATATCCCTTATCTTTTCAGCTAAAGCCTCTTATACCTGACCAAGGTGTCCAAAAGCAGATGTCCTGCTCTGGCAAGCAGTCCTGTCTCTGTTTACCCATGTCCTCCTCATCTGAGAAGAAAGAAGCTCTGATAAGGAAGATGTATAACAATAACTCATGCACTCATAAATTGTATGCTGATGGCAGAACTGTAGGAATAATCTTAGATATTTTCAAAATAAATATGTACTGTGTAGTTCAGTAGACATCAACACGTATTTGTGCTCAGGGAGAGTGCAACTACCGTGCTTTTGGGTTTGGGTGGGCTTCTGTATGGCTGGAGACAGTGGTGGTACCACTGTCCCATGTCTGCAGAAAGGACTTGTCATCTCTTCTCTGGGAGCCTGTGTAAGTAAGAGTGAGAGAATAAAGCTCAGAGGTTTCGAGGCTAAATGGAAAACTGTTAATGTTCCTAGACTTCCAAGTGGGGTTTCAGAGCTTGTTTCTTTAGTCCTGGGCATTTGCAGGGTTTGCCAGTCCTTCAGTTGTTCTGGATACCTCAATTTTACCTTGACATCTGGGTTTCAGAAAATATTAAGTACTTAATCTCTGCAAATTAAGACAACTTCACATTTTGGTTGTGTATGATCAGACTGGACACTGGAAACTGTTCATTACATTTGATGTCCAGCCCCTGGATTTTAAGAGGAATGGCAGCCCAAGGAGAGCTCTCCTGAAAGGGACATTACAGTAAAAAGTACTTATTGTGTGGCTCTGCTCATTCATAGCTGACAAGGACCTTTGAATATCATGGAAATCAGATGTTGCCAGATTTGTTATTGCAGATGAATCTGAATATACAAATCACTGCTCCCCAAGAATGTGTCTACTTTTTACTGTCACCTTAAACACTAAATTACTTCGACGTTTCTTCCCTGAATGATGACTTCAGTGGTGTTTATAAAAACATGAGTGGTTTTTTTCTGGGAACTTTTTTGGCAGTTTCCTTTTGTGTGAGAGAGCTCAGAAAATGTGACAGAACTGGCAGCTCCCATTTAAATTCCAAATGTGTCTTTCTGACTCCAAACTGCATCTAAAACAAAAAAAAAAACTATTCAAGACACATTCCTTGCTATTTTTGCTATTCCTGTGGTCCCCCAAGAGCAGATCCAATGATCAATCACCGAATACTTCCCCCTGTATCTGGATTAGCAATCAGTTGTGTTCTTCGACATGTGCCAGGAACATCTTCCCCTCCCCTCTACAGGATGCATTTCAACTTGAAACAGCAGCTTAGCCTTTGCAATTGCAATCACCAGCCTGATGATGTCTGGTGAAGAATGGCAGGAATGCCCGAACCAGAGAAGTGAGAAGGGGAAAAGTCAGAGGGTTTCTGTCAGCTTCTGACAGTGTCAGAAACATCCTCTTTTCCTGATGAGCTGCCTTTCAAGTCTTGGCAGAGCCATTACCAATTCTATGTGTGCATTTCCCTGCATTTGGGGCCATCTGTCTTTACTCCTTCCATTCTGAAGTCAGAAAAGAGAATTATTTTCACATTAGCAACTCATTAAATGGTTCCAAACTTGTAGCACAATCACCGCTGGAGCCAAACCCATTGTTTTTACTCTTCCAAATAAGTACTTGGAGGCATTGTTCAGAGATCAGGGGCTGGCTTGCAGGACCTTCTGTCATGCACATGAGCAAGTGGGTGGGGTGGGGCCCTGTCACCCTCATCCATCATACTCCATCAATGTCACCACCACCTGCAGAGGCATTACCCCCAGTCACTCACTCACTTGGTCGCTCATTTCTGTCCATCAACATGAGCAGAAGGGGAGGATGTCAGTAAGTATCAGAACTGGTAAAATTCTTGAGGTTTGTTTAAGGCAGTGAAGGTACTGAAGGCCATTTGATGACTTAGGCAATTTGCACTTTGAGCTCAGTTTATCAGCATAAAGAAGCCCTTTGGAGGTCAGGTACGGTGTTGATACTCACCGTGCAAATGCCCAAGGCTACTGCCGATTAATCAATGCAAAAAGCAGTGCCTTTGGCCGGAGGAAGACAGAAAAGCTGTGTTTCAGGGGAGTCTTACCATCAAAGGGAAACAAAGTGGTCTCTTTTGAAGACCTGGATCAAACTCACCCTTAGGTCTCCTGCAAAACTCCTGAGTTTCCTCTCCCTTCACTCACTTCATCACTGGCTGAACGAGCCTGATCAGCAAGTGCAGGGAAAGTGGGATCCCCAGCAAACCCACAGGCCCCACCACTGCTGGAGAGAGCTCTGCTGGCCTCTGGCCCTGCACTGCCCAAGCCACTTGCGTGGAACAGCCCACAAGAAAGCAAATACATTTCTGTGCTGCTTGGCTAAGCCAGTGCTAACATCTGAACAACTTCTAGAATTTCAGTCTCTGAATAGGCTGCTGAAATCCTCTTTGGGAACAGCCATGAGCTGTCTCAGCCTGCCCAGCAGCTTGAAGCAGATGGTGGATGTGGTGCCCTCTCTCCAGAGTTTTCCAAAGTGGTTGTGTTCCTGCGGCTTTCCTGAGAGCTGACACAGGCTTTGGGAGATGCAGCTGCATTTTAAGGGCTGAGCAGAACATTTTCTGCATTGCATATGAAAAGCCTTCTGGGAATCAGAGGGTATTAATCAATTTTACATGTACCATTCCTTGCCTTTAAAAATCAGGGCTCCCTGCACATTGTTAAAGCCTCCCAGAGCCCTTTCTGTCCCTGGAGTCGATCACTGTGAAATGAGGACATGTCACAGCATAGCTTATTAGGGAAACCAGGGTGTTTCCGTTTGTTCAGATTTGTACAGAAAAAGGTTTTTCACTGGGGCTGTGCTTTGACAGTCTCCTCCTCCCCCAGGCTGGTTCGCATTTAGCAAGGGGCGGCTGACAAAGCTCCTGGGCCACGGAGATCCACAAGGTGCTTGCAGCTGGCACAGATACCTCATTAGAAATTCATTTTTTCCTGTCATAATAACAAAGTGCAGAGCAGCGGTGGCAACATAGTTTCGTATGGGAAAGCACACAAAAGGGGACAGCTGAAAGAAGCTGTGCTTTTCTCCTGTATTTCCAGCCCGACAGAAGCATCTTCAAAGGGAGCAGCCTTGCCCGTCCGCCGCACCCTCTTGGCCTGAATCGCTTGAATGGCATTTTATACACCTACTGCACCCTGGGGCCAGCCAGCCTCCAGGAAACCCATTCACCCGGCCCCGCTCCTTCTCCCGGAGCTTCTCTTCTCTCTTCTCCTTTTGTTGTTTCCTACCCCACGGAAGCGGTGGGCAAATAAAAATGACAGCCCCGGGTTGTGAGCCTCAGCTCCCGCCCAAGCATTTCTGAAGCCCCGCTCCCAGGCAAGTGGAGCCGGCTCATTTCTTAACGGGGTGAGGGGAAAACCTCCAAAAGTAGAGGATGATTGCCGTCTAATTGCCCTCTCTGATTATTTGTGTGGTGAAAGTGAAAAAGTAGATTCAGGAGGTCAGAGGTGAGAGGAGAGCAGCGTCGCTGCTGTGACTGTCGCGATAGTGCACAGATGAGGGCTACCGAGATGGAGAGCGGCAATGAAGCACCCTTTTCATGAACAAGCATCTTGATCACCTCCCCAAAGCTAACGAAAGAAGAGATTGGGTTTCTGAAGTCAGGAGATTTCATCTCCTTGAAAGTGTAGAGCAAAAGCCTGAGAAAGATTGCATTTAAAAATATTGGCTTTCTTTTTCCTCCCTATTATTTCTTTCCCATCTTTCTTTCCTTTTGTTTTTTTGTTTTTTGTTTTTTGGGTTTTTTTTTTTCTCCTTGCAACAGCACATGTATTAGACAAAACAGGAGGATGGAGGAGAGAGACAGAAAGCAAACAAGCAGTGTGGGAATCGGAAAGGACTGATAACCAAGAACTGAAAGTCCTGAAACAGTATAGTTACATTATGTAGTTACATTATGAAGTATAAACTTCCCTCTCATACACAGACCAAAACCACACACAATCATTTCCTTTTTCAGATAATAGGTTATTCAATATCCTAAAATAAAAACACAACCAAAACCCAAAGCAAAACAAAAGAACCTAACAACAACAAAACCCCACTAAGTAAAGATTCCTGATACAACAATTTAATCTGATTTGTGTAACACATTAAACACCAGCACCTCACCATTATTCCAATCCTCCAGAACACAGCACCAAGAAGCTTTGGCAGAAGTGCAGCAAATGAACACACTTTGATTCCTCAGCCTGGAAGGGAATATGCCAGGGAAAAGCACCAGGCAGACCACTGGCGCAAATGCAGTACTTGCAGTTTTCTGCCAGAGAAATCTGAATCTCCACTTTGCCGTATGTGGTAGCCCAGAGACACTAGCATCAGAAATCTGGGCTAGTGTGAGTGTGAGGGAGACTGCAGACTGTGAGACAAAGACCACTAGGCAAATCTTTAACACATTCCAGGAGTACTGTCATCCATGAAAGGAAAATGTATAGATGCCTTTTCTATTCAAGAAACCAACCATGGGGCATTTTAGCTATAGACATTGGCAATAAAGTTATGTTCAGGAAGTGGGGATTCACTGTAGCTTGGATAAATGTTCAATAATACCCAAATGTACTACGTATAATTTCAGAAACTCTCAGAACCATTACCTAGCCCTCCAGAGAGCTCTGGATTTCTGTGCTGCCTAAAAGGACAGGGACCAGGATGCCTATCATCTTCAGGCTATTGTAAACTTCATTAAACTCTTCCTTCCCTCAATGTCACATCTCAGAAAGCAGTTTAGTCAAGGGTACTGAGCATCCTCCTTAAAAACATCTGTAATGGCACAACGAGTAATCAGCGAGCACAGGGGATGTTTGGGATATTCTTATAGGGAACACCTCGGGAGGGCAGGGATGGAGGTACTGGACTGAACGTGGTGATGCAACTTGAAAAACACAAAGAAAAGACCTCCACCATCTTGGCCTGCAACAGGAATTTTAGAAAGGATGTCTATCAGGCTGAGAAGGATGTGCACTCAAGAGGAGATTCTGGTCTTCAGTAACTTGAGCTGTGCAGATATTTGGGTTGTGCTCTCAGCTCATCGCCAGGGTGTCTTTTGTTCCTTGTCTGCCAGGGGATTTCCAGAGTGTCCTTTGTTCTGTCCAGCTGGTGACAGCCAGGGGATGGGGGTGGGTTGGAATTACTATTGGGGGCAGTAAACATATTGCCATCCATTTGCAATAAGAAGGTAGTCTAGATGAGAAGAAACAAGACTACTCTGGTTAAGCCAAGGCAGAATAATTTACCTGAGACATTGGACACCTGGGCAATTTCTATGATTCCCCAGGCTGAAACTGAACTCTAGCATAGGAGCTCATGCAAGGGCTGCAAGAGGCACACAAGTGACATAAGGCTCATGTTTTTAGGACTGACCTCTCTTCTCCCCATGAAGAGGGGAAGCTAGTCCACAGCACTCTCCAGGGAGAATCTGTGCTTCACACTGTGCTCTGAAGGGAGGCATTGCCTAGTCTAGCACTGCCTAACTCAAACAGAGCTTTGCTGAGGCAGGTATGAGCTGCGATCTGGGGCTGGGGGAAGCCATGAGGGGTGCCTGAGCCACACTCTGATCACAGTTACCTGTTTAGTCATGGTCACCCAGCCTCTGATAGACACAGCTACCACACAGAGGAGTAAAAACAAGGGCACCTGTGCAGAGGCATGAAGAGATAATGATAGCTGGCTGACCAAGAGAAGACTTCCTCCTTGTAAAGCAATATATTCAATCTATAGATGAATCTGCTGCTTTTGAAAGACTCCTTACAGAGATTGTCAGGCCAGTATGCCAAGAATGAGGAGATGACAAATAATTCAGTTAAGTGAAAACACAAGTGAGCTCAGAATTAATATTGGAAACCGCAGATGTAGCACGTGACAAACTTATCATGAAGGAGTTAGATTTGCAATATGGGCTTCTTGGTCAGATTGCCAGGACAGGATCTGGAATGTGAATTGGGCAATAACCCACCTGTGAGACTGTGTGGCTGATTCAGAGCAGGGATTTAAGACTCTGTTGACTCCAGCCCCTGATAAGACACCACTCAGTGAAAAATTGGATGTTTTAGAGGGTTGTCCACCTTTTCCAAGGAAGAATCAGAAGTGGTGTGCTGCTAGATATATGAGAAATCTCAAAAAGTATGTATTTCCACAAAGGAAATCCAGGGGTATTGGGTCGAGCCTAAGGTACTCAACACTGATCAACATGACACAAAATGAAATCCTGCTAGTCTCCGGTAACCCTTGGGAAGCAAAGAGTCTCCTCTCATTGCTGTTCTGCCTTCCTTGACCTGAGCTCTTGCAAGCTGGCTAACTGATGGGATGGATCCAGTGCTTCCAGACGGTCTCAGAGCACTTCTGTCTGTTCATCCCTTCCAAGTACACCAGGCTGAAACTTCTCTGCATATGTCGCACTGGTTAGCTGTCAGGTCCATTTGACTGCTAAATAACATGGTTAAAGTCAACAACCTGCAGAACTCAGGGATATCATGTCCCACACTCAGTTCTTGTCCCAGACTCAGTGCACTCACCTCTATGCTTGCTTCTCTTGTAGTGCCTGGGGTGCACTGAGTAGTGTATGCCTGCCTTGTCGTGCCTGGGGATAAGGGGAGAGCAGCAGGCAGAGACCATGGGGAGGGAACACATGGGCACAGAAACTGGGATGTTGGGGGGCTGCAGCTGATAATGGATGTCCAACAAGTATAATCTGATTTTTTTGAGATTTGACTGATTTATACTGCTCTCTATCCTAGATGACTATTTGTGTGGTTAAATGCTTTCTGCTGCTTCTTTCCTGCAATACATTGGGCTTGCAGGGGGAAAATGGAAAGAGAAGATGTACAGGATGTCACGGGCAGAGCTCAAGAGCATTATGTATCATATGGCTAGAGAAGGTGTCAAAGCCAGGGGAGGTGCTTCTTCTGTCCTCAGTCCAGAGGAATAAGAAACTCAAGACATTTTCTTGGCCTCTCTGATGACCTTTGTAAAGACAAACTCTTAGAGTAGCTTCAGAGACCTGAAGATGGAAGTTACTGGCCTGTGCAGCGCACGCAAGGCTGAACGTAAGGATTGTGAAATGCAGCCTTCACATCTGTGAAGCCTGACGTGCTCTCACATTGCTTTCCTCCTTCCCAGCCACCACTTCCCAGCAGACTCCAGCACCACCATATGGAGCTAAAGTGATGGTCTAGGAGGTGAGACTTGCAGTCCAGTCTGGGCACCCCTCATCACTGGCAGCCAGGATGTGTTTATGCCCCCAGGAAAAAGAGCAAAAGACCTTACATGAACCAGCTGTGGGATCATGCAGCCCTTTGACATAGTGGGCTGTCATGTAATCCAGGGTAATTGCGAGTGGGTGTCAGCCCTGAAGCAAACAAGGTTTGTGTGTTTTGTCTGTAACTGGCTCACGACCTATTTAGCTCACACTGACGGGAAATGCAAAACTCCTCTTGTTAAAAACAGGGCAAGATCAGGCCCAGAGGAGGCAGGAATCTGCTGCCTGGATTGCACCATACTCCCTTTCAGCATTTTTCCAGGTCTGTTTAAGCAATGCTCTGGAAGCAGTGCTCCCTGTCCTGGTGCTGTCAGGCTTGTGTGCATGTGTGAGTGTGTTTGTTTTCCTCACTATTTTATTTTTGTACAAAATTTTAATTAATTTTTTTTTTTTTTTTTTTTTTTGTGGCCTTGAGAGTAACTCTTCTGAAAGTAGCAGACCCCGAAATTCATTAAATGTGTGAAATGACAGGAGAAAAAGTGTGAAATTGTAACAGTCTGTTTGGGCCTGATTAATAGAAATTTTTCCTGACAATCCCTGGGCCCTTCTGGGGGTCAGTGGAACGGAGCAGCTGTAAAGACAGCAGGAGCAATTTAGAAGCTGCCCGATGGGGGCCATGCAGATTTCGGAACAAGTGGGGAGAGTCTCATGCTCTTGTTCAGGCCAGTGGGAGATGATTGGCCACCACAGTGTCACCTTATCAAGCAGATTAGCCCGAGGTGTGCTCCCAGCACCTTGTAAGGCTTATTTGGCTTCAAGGGAGGTTATTGTTGTCTCTACTATTTTCAGTCCTCCAGCAATGTCACCCATAAAGCTGATTCTGGTGCATTGCCGCATCTCACTGCCTGTGCTTCTGCTAAAGAGCCGAGCACTAGTGAGGGAAAAGCCCTGCAGTGAAAAGAGTTTGCCGCTACAGTGAGGCTGGGAGGAGATTGTTTCACTTTCTGTCCTCCTTGCTGGCTGAAGAGGCGCCAGCCAGGGCCCTAGCCGGGGCTGGATACAGTGCTTATGCTGCTGCTGGGGTAAAGTTCTCAGTGGAAAAGGCAGCCAACACCAAGGACCAGGGAGGTCAGACGGCTGTGATTGTGAGGAATATTTCCCTGGCTCCCACCAGGCACCCCAACCTGAACTACTGACTTTTTTTCTTCTTTTTTTTTTTTTTTTTTTTCCTTTTTTTTTTTTTTAGCAGCTCTATATAGCCAAATGCTTTCACCCTAAGAAAGATACAAAAGAAAACATCAAAGTAAATGTCCCCACACTGACATAAGGCTAGAATAATGGTGACCTAGTAGCTAAAGACTGGGACGAATACTGAAAGTAATTCACTCCCCTCGATAACAATGGGGCATGTGTGACAATGATATATACCAGGAGGCGAGGAGAGCCACTTTTGTTGGGTAGTGATACCCCACAAACCCAATTGTAGGGAGATCAATACTGTCATAGGACAATCATCAAAGACCATCAGCTCATCATATTTTCATACCATAAGCAGCTCAAGGCGCCGGGGCTGCCTCTCCGGCAGAAAGCCCCGCGCGGAAATTTGAAGGGTGTGAAATCGACATGATTAATAATTATAGTTATTAGCACATGTACCAGCTGCTCATGTATGGTTTAGCCCGTGATTTATGGGGCCATAAATGCCCATATCTGCTTCTGACGCGGAAAGGAGAAGGGCACGCAGTCATGGGCAGAAAGCATCGTCCCTGGTGCCAGGGGCTTTCCTCCCCCCAGCTCCTGACAAAATTAAAACAACAACAAAAATGGGCCAAAAAGTCACCTCTGCTCACAGCAATGGAAGGAGGCCTTTTGTTCACATGTCTGCCTTAACGGCGGCTGAAACCTGTCTGCTCAATGTCCCCAAAGCCTTTGAAGTTTGGATCGCAGCTAACAAGGGCTAGAGATTTCCCTCCCCCACACAACTTCACACTGTTGCCAGGCTGCAAACAATCACCATACATATTACAGATGAAACCACGAGGACCAACAACAGAAAGAAAAACTAATTGTCTAGTTGCCAGAAGTTAAAGCTTTTGTTTCCAAATGTAATTTGATTCCTCTTTCTTCCAGCTCTCCCCCAGCCCCACCATCCATTTACAATGCGTTTCATCATAGCAAACTATTTTACTTTGACACAATCTGAAAAAATGGTTTGAAATGGCCAGACAGACAATATCACCACCCTTAGCAGTAGGTATGATGGTGCTTTACTCTTTGAAGATTACTTTTGTCTTCTGAAGACTTGTAATAATGATTTTTCCCCCCCTGGTTAGTTGAGCCACAACCTGCCACAGCCTGTGAGTGTGCAAAGTGGAAGCAATGAAGGCTGCAGACCTATTTTTTCCATTAGATTCATAGCCATAGACTAGCCATGCCTTGTTCTCTAGCAGAAGCCGAGTTGGTGCCTAGGTGTGCTGTTTCCAGCCTGCAGCGAAGTCCATAGTAAGGCTGCACCCCTCCTCTGGCTTAGGTCACAGCACAGTGAATGGCAAGCAAGTAAACGTGTCCCCACTGCCTCTTGAGAAATCTGGTGAGCTCTGCAGTTCCGTGAAGCCTGCTGATCTCACACCGACCTGATGAGCCAGAAACTTCAGTCAGATGAAGGCTTTCCTGTGCAATGAGCACGAGTATGACTGAGAAAACAGCACAGCACAGTAGTGCATCTCAGGGGCTGAAATTACGTCAATGTCCTGGAACAGCCTCTGGCAAACACCGGCGTCTGGAGGTGAGAAGGGAGGAAAACGGGGTTATACCACAGTATTTTCTATCTCTTCCATTCTACAAAAAGGTGATGAAAGGGTGTGTCAGAATAACAGCAAAGGCAAAGGAATGTTAAAAGGATTCTTGAATTATTCTGCTTTTAAATGGATTCCACATGGTTCAAGGTAGAGGACAGATTAGTCTTAATAACTTAGTATAAATGATCTATTTATTGAATCTCATAAACTTCATTTTGATTTCTTTTCCTCTGGGAAACTGAGTTTTGAGGCCTAAAAATTAGTCTGTTCATGCAAAAGGTTTCATTAAAATCTGGACATATTCTAGGAAAATAAAACCTTTTCACAAATGTTCAGTCAAAAGCAGTGTTTTTCCATTCAAAAGGTGTTTTAGTGAGAAAAATTGACCAGTCTTTAAATGAAGTTGGTTGACAAGCTCGTGGCATGCTCACCTGTTACAGCCCTTTCCTTCAGAACTGAAATACACCCTTCAAAGATCTTGTGAGCTCTCTCCTGTATGTCTTTATTGGCCCTTTATTTGTGTGCTCAGGAAGGCCTGATTTTAAAGCAGCAGCTACCAGTGGTGATTTGGATGCCTGTTTCTCCATGTATTGCTGAATCTGTATCCTAGACTAGAAGGTTTCTGTCTCTTAAATTTTAAGTGATCCTCCATGACACCGCATAACAACTAAGCTGTAGCAGAACAAGACCTGTGCTCAACCCAGACACAGTCAGTTGTTTGTACAGAAGAATAACTGGGTGAAATATGAGGGCCTGGGAGCAGGGGTCAAACCAAACCATCTGATGGTTCTGTTCCATCTTCCATTGCACAAACCTGGGAGCCTCCCGTGGACCTGAGAGCCCAGGTGTGGGTGCTCCTTATGGGTTCAGAGTGCAGGAGTGCAGAGCTCACCAGGAAAGCCAGCATGGGGGTGGATGGTGGGCACCACCAGCAATGCCTGTTTCCAGCACAGCCACACGCAGGGAGACCACTGGATTTTGGTGTCATTGGGGAGAAACACATTTTCTCTGAGGACTAAAAACATCCACAGTCAGTTCTGATCTGGTGAGAACTGTTGACTGTTTTCCTTACTTCTCATCCCAATCCTCCTAAAATAACACCTCTAATAAATAAACCTCTAATAATAAAACCCTCTTCTCCACAAAACTATCTTGTGTATGTTTATGCCTGTGTGCAAAACAGAAAGCTGTGGAGACATCAGGCAGATTCTGAACTCTTTCATGTAAAATATTTCACCAGCTTTTGGCAAAGAAAACAGTGCCAGGGATTCTTCATACTGTCACCTTGGACATCCAAGGTAGAAAGGGGTTGCAGATTCTTCCCTTTCTCATATTACATGCAAGTGTGGCAAGAAACAATCAGACTTCTTTTCTTCAGATATGTGTATACCTACCTATAACCATGGTTATATATCTATGTGTAGTTTTAGCTGAATTTTAAGTATCAGAAAATTCTTAAATATTGGGTTATACTGGAATATTTCATTCCATCAGCCAGTCTTTCTACATAGAGGGGAAAAAAGTCATCAGCAAATATGAGTTTAATGATTTATTCATGAAGGAGTTGATGAGTAGGAGTATGTAAATATATGTGTGACCATTTGTGTGCATCTATGTCTGCATTGTATGTATGCATATGTAACACATATAATCTCTCTGCTTAAAAGGTGAAAGAAAAAGTAAATGTGGTGACCAAGAAATATAAAAATAAAGTAAGTTAAGCTAATTTACATATTCATACAGAAACTGTGAATTCTGAACTCTTGGTGGTTTTGTTATTTGTTATAAGCAGGATATCGCCCAAATAGAATTATTAAGAAATGGTTAAATGTTGGTTGCATTCAATCACTTAATCAAAATTAAAAGCCCTTTTTTTTCTGTTATATTCAGTCATATATGTCTTGTTTAGGATAAACTCTCAAACAATATAACAATATGTATTATTTCACTGAAACAACTCCGGTTTTCATAGCTGAGACTGTAATAGACTGAAAAATGTATGTTCTTATGCGAAAGAAGTGCTTTTACAACACACTAATAATATGTATTTTAGGGCCAAGCGATGAAAAGTGGGAAGGGGACCTCACTGTAGAAAGAAAGAACAAGATCTCTCTCACTTTTTTAACAAGCAAGTTAAGAAATAATGCCAAGGCCTCATACACATTACTGTGCATGGCAGGTAATAAACAGAGAGAACCACCAAGGTAGCAGGATGATGAAGAATGGCCTGTGATATAACTTTGGCTTCTGGTTATTTCCCCTGATTTCATAACAGCGCTGTATCAGACAAACTGCAGGACATTTTCTGGAGTTACATAAAGTTTTATATAACACTTAGAAAAAAGTGAGGAAGTATGTGGCTACCTTAGCAAAAGCTAAGGCGGAACAGAGGAAGGGGTGACAGAGGTGTCCAAGATGTGCATGAGGTAGCTGTGTGTGGCAGAAACTGTGTGTGTTTATATGTAAGTACACATGTGCACCAGCACGTGTGTGCCTGTGCTTGTGCATGCTTCTTTGAGCATATGCTGATCTGTGTGTTTGCACACAAAAGAGATTCAGTAACCTCTCAGATTACCTTTAATATGGGCAAATGAAATGAGTCATCTCATCTGCATGACTTCAGTATTTCTCTCTTCTCAACTGCCTTATCTGGAGACTTTCCTGTGCTCCATCTAAATGGCTGCGCTGTGAAAGTTGTCTCATCACACCCCTCAATTCTGCCTCTTCCAAGCATAGAAGTTCTCAATATTTTCCATGTTTTTTTTCTCCTGGACTCATCAGGTAATGAAGCATGGGGGCCAGACAGCACTTAGAATTTGTAGAGGAAGGGACATTTAGTAACAGCTTTTAATAAAGATTTTTGTTATCAGAGATAAAGTCAGTATAAGTTCAAAACTATTTTATTGGCCAATGGGACCCTGATTGACTCTGCAAAAGGATATTCCAGAAAATCTATTGGATTTAAAGAAAGTGGGCACAGCCATTACTTCAGGAAAAGAGCTGGAAAATCATAGGTGCTGGCCCAAGAGTGGGATATGGTTTGAGGTAACTGTAGGAAGAAAAAGTCTAAACATCACTGTTGGAAAACAGAACTCTACAAGGAGCATTTATAGCAATTCAACACCAATCATAACTATTTAACTAGTTCAATAATATGCTACCCAGCTAGTCTGCAATTTTCCTAAAGAACAGTTATGCAGAATTGGGCAGCTGCTCAGATCACTCAATTCAAAACAAACCATTTGCATAATAAATATTTGCAGAGGAGCAAGTGGGTGGGGTTTAGGCGAGTGCACAGATGAACATAAAAATCAAATATGGCTGGAAAGAAACTAGGCTTAATTACAGGAGGAAAACAAAAAAGCCACCAACAACCAAAACACACACACATGCACACATATTTCTTCAATTACTTAAAAGGATTAGTGCAAATATTCCAATTAGTTCATTTGCCTTTTCCAGGCTCATAGATTTATTTCTATTCCTCACTGACAGAAAAAAAAAGAAGCTTGTGAGTTTGTTCCAGAGCTATGCACTATTTCATTTGCAAGCAAATAGTTTGAGAGTCTACATGTATGCTTCTGTGGGTGTGCAGGCATCTGAGGGTGAATGGCAGAATGCCAGGGCCTACAGCACCGTTTCCAGATAACGTCTGTTCCACAATGGCACTTGGGTTAAAAGATAGCTACAGCTTTTTTAATATCAGAACTTCACCCAGACATGGCTCTTGCACTGAGTCCCAGCGTGTATGATGGGCAATTCAGTAGCAGTTCCTACCTTTCACAGTCGCCTTCCAGGTATAGCCTGTCCATCACTGCTGTGGCCCACAACTTTCCGTGTTATATACTCCAAATGAAATACCACTTTCTGCCCTGTTTCCACAGAGTTAGTGGCAGAATGGAAATAGATCAAAATGAGTTAAAAATGGTTTGACCAGACTCACTTGTTGACTGTAAATGGCTCAGAAAAGCCAGTGAAAGAGAAAGAATTGAGAAGAGAATGTTAAAATGAGCAGAGACCAGATCTAGAAAAGTGGATAAAACCAAACCACCGAAAAAAAAAAAAAAAAAAAAAGCCCCAACAAACCAACCCCTTGAAAAACCCAATCCATCCTTCCTGGATCTCAAGACAAAGAAATTAAGTTGGGAGGATGAAAAAGAGAAGAGAAGGATGAACAGCATGACAGCACAGAGAAGAAAAACCATTGTAGTGAGACCCTTGGCATGTTCCCTGCATGAGGAAACTTGATGAACATTCAATCCAGCCACATTCTTCATGCATCTTCTGCCTCTCTCAGCAGCCCAGAAGCTCATCTGTGGTGAGGAAAGTAGAAGGACAAGGTCTCCCTCTGTGACCTCTGCCTGGCAATATGTAACAGTGACATATTAAATATGATTAATATTTTCTTCAGAACTGAGTTTACAAAAATACATGCTCAGCTGTGGTCAGCAAACAAGACCATAATGTGGTGTCTATCACAGCACAAACACTGTATTAATGGAGCCATTAATCACCATCAAAACTGTATTAGGAGTGAAGATAGCCAAAGAGAGCTTAACTGACAGCAAGTGGCCATAAACCTGTCCAAAAACTAATTTGATTACCATCATACCAGCATCTGTGCCACTTATGAGGGTTCATTTTTTTGATGAAATTATGTAGACAAGTCGTTCATGCGTATAATAGACATCTAAATCATGGTAAACATGTTGTTGGCATGAGAAGTAGTTAAAGAAAGTGGGACATTGCTTTGCAGGTGAAATTTCAGGCAAAATGCACTGCTGGTGTCACAACAGTTGGTTAGAAAACCGTTGTCAAACTCATGTTGCCAAGCCCTGAGTGACGAATGTTTTTGATCCACATTCAACAGAATAAACGTTGCTGAAAGTCAGGGGGTGTTGGGAGCCTCTAGCTATTTACAAGAAGGACGGCTTTTGCCAATATAAACTCTTGCTCTTTATCGGCTATAAATATTCCCTACAAACAATCTGTTTTATTCATAGACAGTTGGACCCATTATGTTTTGGTCTTGACAGACGGGACAGTAGGATGCTGCATTTAAATGACACAGACTGTATAGGAATGTATTTCCTGATGATAACTGAGCCTGGAGCTTCCACATAAATCAGGGGAGGGAAATTATTCTGTAAGAAATATGTTCAGATTTCAGCCTCATAAATACAGAGAGAAACCAAATTTTCGGGGCTTCTTCACTTTTATGTGAGCATTTTAATGATCATTTTAGGCAGCTACCAAGAAATTCATGTTCACTATTAGTAATGTTATGCACAAGAGAAGTCTCTCAGGAAGGTAAAAGATAAGGTTGTCCCATTTACATGTCACTAAGAGGCTGAAGTCTGAAAAGAACTCTGTTTTGGAGTTCAGGGATAATTGGATTTTCTGGCAGAACAAAACTGTCCAATTGACAAAATGAATGTAGACTAAAAACCACTGTTTCCCCACTTGCTTTACCATGCTGCCTGGCATAGGTAGGGGTAAATGAGTAGCTGCATGCAGAGCCACCACTGAAAGGAAGGGATGAGAGCTTGGAGATCAAATAAGAAACATATTTGAAAGCTAAGTGGTCATGTGAAGCTGTGCCTGCTTCAACGTGCCATCCTTAAACAGACTTCACATATCTGAAGGTCTCAGGTCATTTCAAACGTATCTCAGGTATGTGCTGCACATATGCTGAATGTGTAATATAATTGAATATGGAACAGAAAGGGGATCAGTCCCCAGAGAGGGAGATTGTTTCTTCAAACTAGATGTAAATGGTAGAGAGAGTGACATTTATCTCCTGTCCTTTCTTTTATGAATCACTGAGATGCAAGCAGTGTACACCTTGCCTTTGCTGTGAGCTATGCCTCGAGCCATGGGAAGCTGCCTGCCATTCACAAGCCAGTGCCTTGTAGGCAGCTCCATCTTACCTGAGTTCGCAGATGGGCCATTCCCCAGGTGGGTCTGGCAAAACACTTCTCATTAATCATTGCTTAAAGCCCTCTCAGTGGGAAGACCTCAGGTTAGACATCATTTGGAAACAAATTGGGTGAAAAATAGCTCTGACAATAAGGAGCCCACACAGAATTCCCCTGTGAGAGCTTCAGCGATGTGAAAACAGGCTCTTCCAGGACACTAAATGATCTGTCAGTTAGCAAATGACATTATAATCCAGTTTTATGCCGCAGACAAATCAAAGCCTTTGCTGCGTTTCCTCATTTTTTCCCTCTATTTCCCCCTTTACCTCCTTTAAAGTGACAGAATATTTGAGTTAGGCGAGATAGCCAAGTTGTAAATGCTTCCAGGGACAAACCTAAATCTTTTGGGGTTGCATTGTTGTCTCTCCTCTTCTTGTGCTATCATCAACAGCAGAACCCCCCTGCACAATCTACCAGGCCCATCATAAGAGAGCATCAGGCTGCCCAAGCCCTCCAACCCCAGTGGTGCTGGTCAAAGGGTGCAGTTGTGGCCATTGTGGCCCAGCAGGGTTCCCACTCCATGTTCCAGCCTAAGTGCATCTACCAACGTCCTGTCAGATTAATTTTTAAAATGAAGCTTTAAAATGAGGCATAGAATCAAGTGCTTTTGTGAATGGAATCTAAGTAACTATTTGAAAACACCTGTGCAGCCTGATTTTCTCTTGTTAATTGTTAGTATTTACTTTCAAGCACTGACACTTCATGCCAGTGGTAATTCTGGGTCCTCAGGGACATTAAGTATTGACCAGCTCCAGAGAACTTAAAAATGATGTTTTTTCTCTGCCTCCATCATTGCTTCTTTTCTCAAGCACACCACAGTGTTAAATTGACTCAGGGCTTAGACAAGAGAAAAAAGGAGATGGTGAATCCACAGCACAATTTACCCAAACTGAGTAGAGGAGCAAAGTATAATGTGGGGCAAGTCTGACATTCTTCACTGAAATACATAGAGCATAGCCCAGCTACCATACACAGGCATGGACACAGGCAAAACACACTGCAACAAGGGGCTTAAAAAGGCAGAAATTATTAGAACTCAAGTTTTGCTTCTTGATGATGTTCACATTGATTTATCTACATGAACCTGGGCCTACACATTACACTAGAAAATGTTATGGCCTAATTTTTGATGAGTTCCAGCTCTGATACCCAGTGTCCTTGAATGATGTAAGAGTTTTTTGAAGTGTCAATTGTCAGTCCTTACACAACCAGTTTTAGAGTTTGAATAACAGAAATTGACTGAATCAGGCAGTCCACTATCAACTGGGAGTCATTGCCATGTGGCAGTGATACCAAATGTGCAACCCAACCTGCTGGGGTTTTGCTTTCCCATTGAAATGTCCCTAAGGAATTTAAGACTGCTTGCTCTCAGTCTCTCATACCCAGGGACTTCTTTGGCAGCCTTTTATCTGTCGTGAATCAGTGGCTTTTGCCTAACCGCCCTATAGGCTCAGCTTTCTTATGCAGGGATTCAACACAGTCCTCAAAGGTTGGTTAGCCCCAAACACTGAGTTCACTTTTCTTTCAGTAGGGTTCATCCAGACATGGTTGAGGGACTCAGTGTGGTCCATACTGGAGTTCCTCTCTGAGCCCTGTCTGTCACAACCCTTTTCCCAGGGAACTCCAGAGTGTTCCCCAGCACAAATGTGTGCTAAGTAAGAACAATATCAGTTATTTAGGAAACACACACGGCCCATCTGTACGAATCCTTCTTGCTCTAGGCACTACCATGCACCATGAATGGCCTTGCTGAAGCTCAGCTTAAAATTGACAGTGTTTCCGTGGTATATTGCTGTCAAACTTCCAACTGTAGCCTCAAGGTGCTGAGAAAGGGATACTGATCCAGCGCTCATCCCAGCTCAATATGTTTGCACCTCTCTGCTGGCCTCTGGAAATGATGGGGATGCAGCCAGGTTCACTCATCACACAGAATTACTGAGCGTGTGAGTGTGTTCTCATGACAGCCCTGCGTAGCAGTCAGCAAGTAAGAAGATTTATTGCTTTATTTGACACTCTGTTATTCACTAACTGAGCATGACACATCTGGGACTAGGGACTGCCAGTTTGACATCAATGAGCCTTTTTTGCATTGATTGAGTTTATCCAGTTCATGCTCAGAATACAACCTGGGTAAGGAAGAACTCCCAAAACAGGCTGGAATGGGAGCTGCTGGTTATATTTTTTCCAGGAGAATGAATTTGGTGAGTAAATGACCTCATATGTTGCAGAGCATGGAGAGGTGATGTCAGCCACTTCAGCGCCATCCTTTTTGTCACAAGGCACCATAATGATGAGAAACCATTTCTTTAATGCCGAGAGACACATGGAGAAGTACAGATTAAAATGCCATAAATAATAACTGCAGTGTATGGGGCCTGAGTGAAATTAAATTATTTTGCCCAGCCCATAGATGACACCATACAGGACATGAGTTCTGGAAATTATTTTCCATGTGTACTTTGCGGATCTGGGAGCAACAATCTCCCAGAGTTGCTGTTTTTCCTCATTAACTCATGGGACAAGTCAACCTGCATTCATGGGACCTCAGCTTCCTCTGAACTAGATATCAAATATGGAAAACCAGGAAAACTTGACTGATCTAGCACAAAGCTTATATCGAGCTCTGAACGTGCTTTGGTTGTGTAGCAGTTTGGGCTATTTCTGGACTAATGAAGGAAGTGACCCTTTATGTGACAGCACAACACTGACAAAGACTCCTTGTTTGGGAGGCCTTTCTAAACACTCCTGTGAAGCACAAAGGGAGGCCTCATGTTTCCTAAATGGAACATTTTAATTTTTTTTATGATTTATAATTAATCCCAAGCTTGTAATTAAACTGTCCCCTATGCTGAGGAGTTCCAAGACCTTTTTGTTGCTGCTGTTGTTCAGATTTAGAAAGGGAATTTGCTCAGCAGGTGAATCTAACAAGAAGTTGCAGTTCTTTTTGGCCACCAGATCACAAAGAGAGACATTTCTTGTACTTGATATACAAAGGTTGACGTGACAACATATAATCAAATAATTCTGCAGAGAAATTATAGACAGGAAAAGGAAAAAAGAAATGAGCTGTCAAGAGTAAAATATATACATAACACAGTCTTTTGTTTTAACTCTAACATTGCTGCCTTTTGTTTTGGAGTGCACTTAACACTTACCAAAGCCATCAGGATGGCAGCACTGGCAGGCAGAGCTGGTCTGAGATGATGCCCAGAACCAAGTAAGGACCAAAATGCTGGCACACATGGGCAAACACCGTAGTGTCTGAACAAGTTGGTAACATCGTCTCCCATTGTCTCATTTGCTTTTCATTAGTAATCCAACCTCACTTCTTCATAAACCAATTTTTCCCTCCATCAGAACTGCCCCAACCCAGCAGTTTGCAAAGTACACCAGTGGTTTCTGATACACAAATCCTCAAATCACAGCCATTGCTCAAAGCCATGTCATGCTGTCTCTCTAAGGCAGATTCTCTCTAAGGCAGGTTTAACTAGAGCTACTTGCTTTGGCTCTGCCACTCTAGAAATACCTTATGAAATGACACACCAGCTCCATCTAGTCTACTATGGATGATTGGGATCAATTACCTTTCTAAATCAGGCTATCTAGACTTCTTTAGTTTCTTGTTATCTGTTTTGTTATAAAAATGAGACCCAACACTGGTCTCAATATTATTCCTGTCAATTTTTCATTGCACCTTAATATTGTTTATTTGAATGTAGTAACACATTTTTATTTTTCTTCTAATATGTCCAATATTTTTTCCTTTAATAAACTATTCAGTTTTTGCCACCATAGTTCTTTTACCAACATACTATATATTGTCATGCATAGGTTTTTATTTTGAAATTGTCTGCAAAGGAAAATTACAGAAGAAGAAGACATTGGCTTACCTAAAACACTTTATCTACACAAACTGTGTTTCAATTTCACTTTTTTTCTAATGATAAGATACGAAACGATATAACATTTGAAGACAAATCTTTGTTTTTTTAAAGAAAATATTTTCAAATGCAGTATGCACATTTCATTTCCAAATCATTCATGGAATCATTCCAAATCAATATGGAATATTGACAGAATTTATCTTTCTCAGATTTTTTTCAAAATTTAACTGATCAGATCTTACGAGATATGTTACTTTGTGGGGAGCTGTTTAGTCCCAGCACATTGTTTGAATAAGTACCTTTACAACATGAAACATAATGTGTGTGACCTTGGGAGACACCATAATTTGCTTGTGTCAGAATGACAAAATGACATTCATTCTTTGTTTCCGGTCTCACAGTATTTTTGATTCCTAATTCTCAGATTCTTTCATAGCACTTTATGCCAAGCCGTATGGAAAATCTGACTATATTAGATCAAGGAACTCTCCATTACCTTTTATGATGTTGACACATTCAAATATGGTATACACTGGAATGTTTTTGTGTCTTTGAATGGCTAACTCTTAAAATCTGAAGCACTTTGAAAAGCAGAAGGTTTCAACAAGCTTCTTCCATAAACAGACTTCCAGTAAAGCTTCTTATATGTACGACTTTGTATTTATGGCCAATAGATTTCATTTCAGAGGAACAATACAGTTTTTTAGGCACACTGAATATCTGTTCACTGGCCCACTCTCAGGCTGGGGATCCTCTAGTTCATGCACTTTGGAAAAGCTGTGAAGCTCTGTTTTCATCCATGAAATTTCACATCTTTCCAAAGACAATAGAAAAATTCTCATACGGCTATTTTCAGTGGTTTTCATTCATCCTTCTGAAGTTCCACTTTACTTACTGATTCACCCGTCTTTGCTGTAGCAGCATCCAAAACACAGAGTCCATATGCCATATGGTTTGGTGGTCGCCCTGTTCATCAGCTGAGTCTGGTGGGTGATCTCTTCTTTTAATTACGAGTTTTTAGTGATCTGACGAGTTCCAAGGTCAGTGCCTGAGATTTTTTATCGTTGTTTCTAGAAAGCAGCACACCCAGGCTAGATCTTGCTGTGATAACCTTTGCAGTGAAGGTTTCCTACCAGTCTGGTAATGAAGGGAAGGGAGGGAAAGGGAAGGGAAAGGGAAAGGGAAAGGGAAAGGGAAAGGGAAAGGGAAAGGGAAAGGCAACAGTTTCAACCGAAGAGGTAACCCTCCCCAATTTTAAAATGCTTTTGAATTGTATGATCAAAGTTCATAAAGAAGTATTGTGTGGTCTTGACATCTAGTGCAAATCAATGCTGACAGTCCACATCATGTCTATATAGGATCTCAATTGCAAATTAGATAAAACATATTTAATGGAGTAGAATATATCCTGCAACTTAAAGAAATCCTTAGAAGCCTAATGAAATGCTAACAAAACATTCTCATAAGTGTCTCATTCCCACACGACCAAATGCAGAGGGTTTTTGCCAGGAAGCACAGTGTGTGAGAGCCATACAAAAAGCATATTTATTTTGTGGAGGAGACTGTATCTGTCTTTCTATCAATAAATGTCTGAATGTTTGAGCCTTCTGTGCTCACACCTGAGACCTCTCTTTCTCTTACCCTAATCTCCCAAATCTCACCATCAATCTGTCAAAAACGAAAGTAAATGATCCATTTTTAACTTCAGGGAGGAACTAAATCAAATTGTAGTTCATTCTGATCTAAACCATAAAGCTTCACTGCTGCTGTTAGGGAGATCCTGGGGTATGTGCACCCAGATAGACCTGCCCAAGTTCA
The DNA here is from genome assembly GCF_971803275.1 of Cyanistes caeruleus. Lineage (NCBI taxonomy): Eukaryota > Metazoa > Chordata > Aves > Passeriformes > Paridae > Cyanistes > Cyanistes caeruleus. The sequence continues at coordinate 63,891,182 of NC_141702.1, forward strand.
GAGATTACAGAGAGAAAGCCCATGAAAGCAATTTAGATGGTAGAAGAGTCTCAAGAGATAAAATCTCATGAGAGGTTTTTCTTTACCTTTGGAAGAAAAGTAATTTCAATTAGATTAGCTTTTCCTGTTTCTCTCCACATCTCTCCACATCTCTCTTTTCTTTTTGGGTATGAACCTTTTCATATGGTTCATACACAAGCAGCAGAACTAGGAGTATCCTAATTCCTAATATGCCAACATTTTGCATTATGGCTGGTGAAGTAAATCTGCCTGGGGGAAATAAAAGCCTTACAGATGCCCAAGGAACAGATCCTTAAATTTCCTGTGCTTTAAGTACACTCTTTTAATTTCCTCACAATTGCATGCATCTATGCTAAAAGTCTTCTACAGCCTGTTTTCATTGAGACGAATGTCTGACACTGGGCAGGTTAGAAACAGTGATTTCAAGGAAGAGCTCAGTGTTAATGCTATTAGGAATTAACCTCTTTTTTCCAAGATGTTACATGATTAAAACATCAGACTAACTTCAGTGCCAGAAATGTGTTAACTGCTGCTTTGTGCCTCCAGCTGTGCTGAGCCCAAATACACTGCTTAGGGTGCAAATCTCTCCTTTGAGAATAATGATTAAGGGTTTTCTTAAAAGTATGTTTTTCTTTCCTATTGCAGCATGGGAAATGACAGGCAGCAAAGAGCTAGACAGAAGGGTTAACTTAGGATGCTGTGGGCAGGGAAGAGTGG